>NC_047512.1:30267127-30409571 GCF_902827115.2 Pseudochaenichthys georgianus
TCTCATAAAGATATAATAAACATTTAAGCAGCATCTCTCAGCAGAGGCTGATTATGAATCCACTCGCTGAATAAGTGCATTTCTTGTTTCATTACGAAATAACTGCTTAAAAATGGCTCCAAGCTACATCTGCCATATGCCAAACAAAAAAGAAAGCAACGAGAAGAGACAGCTCTGCTTTAAGCAGATGGTTCGAGGCTGCAACTAACAGCTGGATTCGTGTTTCCCATTCATGCAGACATTGTTTGACATCGTGATTATTAAACAGGCCCATCTCGGCGCTACTCCTCCTCTGTGTTATTCTGATATTGGTATGCAGAGGCGGCGGCGGCGAGAGGAGGAGGCGGAGGAGTGGACGGTGCGATGAGAGGATAGACTTGGATGTGATGAGAGGCTGAGGGCAGTCAGTCTGGACGTTTGGCACAGAGACAGCAGATTCCATTTCCATGCCAATCTGCCTTGTCTCTCTTTGAATCAGACTTGACCTTCACAGGCTGATGACTCCAGAGGCCATGGGCCCGACGAGACACTTTGTGCCTTAAACCAGATACACACATGTTACAGCAGGAAGCATGCACAATGGGAAAAACATTTCCCCTGGTACACTCGCCCATATTTGCACACATGGACATGCTTCCTAAAGTACACACGCACACGCACGCACACACACACACACACACACACACACACACACACACACACACACACACACACACACACACACACACACACACACACACACACACACACACACACACACACACACACACACACACACACACACACACACACACACTGAACAGCTTAAACCGTGGTAGAAGACAGAAATGTCTCCCTGGATTTACTGTAAAGGAGTGATACAAAGGATTGAAATGAGACCAGATTGTCTTTAGAGAGCCAGCCCTCAGAGCAGATGGCTCTGTTTTTCATCTTCCCTCTCATGAGATCTCATTTTCTGTACTGTGTTCAGCAATTTCACTGTTTTCCACCATCGGAGTTTGTTTCCATAAAACACCAACAGAATCCAGTTCAACAAAACAAATAACAAACACAACAAATGACTCTCCAGAGGGTTTTTTTTTCTCCTTCTCGCAGGTTTTATAACCTCCCCCAGTGTTCTCCTGTGCCTATACCAGGTACCCAGCACCCCCCTTTTGTTTAAAGCCAGACTAAAATAGACCTTTATAAGTCTCCTAATGAAAGTGACTCCGGGCCCCTTCTGTTAATTGACCACCTTTAATGAGTGTCAAACTGAGGCGGTCATTAGACTGGGGGTTGCTACGGGTCACCGCTGGGGTGAGACAGAAAGAAAGAAAGGGAGAAAAAGGAGGGAAAGCAGGTAGGCAGTAAAATAGCACAAACGATGTCTCTTGTTCTGTGCGTTGCATTGCTGTGCTGTGTTTATGTTAGCGTGCAAAGCAGTGTGATAAACAGCGTGCATGCATTTGCCAACGTGCCGAGCCTCGGGCGGCACCTGCCCGGCTAACAATCGCTGACATAACTCGGAGAGCAGTGGCCCTATGGCTGGTCATTCTTTCATATCCACTATTCTACATCTATCAGCCGTTTCTCCACCAGCCGCATTCGACGCTGTGCCCTAGAAGCAGCTGGCATCTTCCTCACAAACAAATCTAATCGACAAGCCACGGAAAATAGAATACAATGTCTCTCAGGTTTTTGCATGAGCCTGCTGGGCTGTCATTGCCGATCCTTCCCTGATGATTTAGCAACCTGGGGCAGTAAATGACCATCATATATTCTGTCATGGCTGATAGGGAAGACATTTCTGCTTGCATGCGCTTCAGATGATCATGATGCCTCTTTTAAGGCGGCGCATTTGCTGTTGATGACCTCAATTGAAAAGCATATTGCAAACAAACAAAATGTCCTTGTCCTTTTATTTTGCAAACGCTCCTCAAGGGTATACGCTCATACGTGTACGGGCACGTGCGCACACGCACAACTTAAGCCTCTGTGTTATTGGATTGAAATGGAACCCACCACCGCACATTTCCTTGGAGTATTGATTTAATCAACTGCGTATCATGTTGAGACCCGTATCATCTGATGCAACACACACCAGCGGCAGCGAAAAGAAGCCATCCATCTCCATATAACCGGACAGGCCCTTGTAGTCTAAACACGGAACCATTACGCATGGTTTAACATGGACACTTTGACCTCCTGGGGCTGACAAGGTCAATGACATCATTAGACAGGAGTCAGTCTGTGTGCCGGAGCGGGACTAATTGCTATCAGACCTTCAATCAAAACTAATAACTGCTTAGATTTGTTTCGATACTCACATTATCCACTTCCAATATACTGGCAGAGTTGTTGTCGTTTCCCCACCAACAGATGGGGAAGCTGGTTTGCACCTCATTTTGGTTTGTTGCTACGGTAGCTCAGCAGATCCCCTTTATCCTAAGGCTCGGTTACTCTATTCAAAGGTAGCTAAGCTTACAAAATAGCTTGAGGGTGATTTCCCACACACAGATAAAGCCAAGACTTGAAAATCACTTTCAAAGCCTCCCCTCTTAAGACGCTTTGAAGCCCAGGAGTAGAGCCTGAAAAAGGGACGCATGGGAACCAGAATCTCTTGAGTCTAGCAGGAATATTGAGACTTTGTTGTAACTGTTTTATCATGTAGTCTGGCCTGATGCTGGGGTTAGGGTCTCGTCACACCAACCTGGACGCGCCCGCCAGGCGCCATACACAGCCTTGCCCATCACGGCTTTGTCAGCGACCTCACTGGACCATGAACCCAGACAGAACACTCCGGAATGTCGGCAGAGGCTGATATCGACCTCGGCGCTTGAATGGACGAGCGAGCAGATGAGCGCATGCAAACACACACACACACACACACACACACACACACACACACACACACACACACACACACACACACACACACACACACACACACACACACACACACACACACACACACACACACACACACACACACACCACACACACACACACACACACACACACACACACATACACACACACACACACACACACACACAAGCGGGCAGAAGTAACCTGATCCAAAGACACAGGACCCGGCTCAGTGTGCGGCTAACTGCCTTATCTCCTTCTGGCCGCGCTCCTCTTTCCTCTCCACATTCTTTCAGGTATTTGGCCGAGACCTTTTCTCTTTGTCTGCCCTTTTCAAAGACCTGCTTTATGCTGGGAGCCCTCCAGCCGATGTGCTGCAATCTCCTCACTGCCTCTCTCCCTCTCTCCTTTCTCTCTATCTCTTTCTCTCTGCCCACAGATCTCCAAAACTTGCATCCTCGCTTTCTCTTTTTCATCCCCCCCTCCCTTTAGCCTGTCTCTCACATCCCTCTCGCCTCCACTCTAATTCCTGCACAATCCGAGCACAGGAGTGCAGATACCATGCCACCTGTGCTGCCTCCCAGGGGGCTGTGTGCGTGTGAGAGTAGAGGAGAGAGGGGATGCAGTTCAAGGTCTATGACATTTAGACAGAATTGGACTAAGGGCAGCTTCACACCTAAAGGTTGGGTTCCTGAATCAAATAAATGCCGGATGATTCACTGTTTGAATGTTCTAACTGGTCCTGGCTAGTTCAGAAATTGTAAACAAAAACCATGTTGCCTAAATGTCAAAGGTTATTGGTCATACAGATTGCTCTATGTAACTTTGGATGTGCTTTCCTACATGGTTACAAGAGTGTATGGGTGAAGCAAAGTAAGATTACGTACTGATCAGGGACGCGCGGTCAGGGGAGGAGGCAGTGCCTCACATGTCTTCATGAAAAGTAAAAATACAAAATGAAATAAATATTAATATTTCTCCACTGGTCTGTGCTATAAATGTATTTTCTGTATGATTCCAATCATTTAGATTTAGAGCTGAAATGCGGTTTACTATTTACTGTTCCATGAGAGATGCGAGCTGAGGCAGCGAGGAGAGCTGAGCCTCACCTCGGATTGCGCAATATCTCACAAACTAGGTTGAGCGCATGCATTTGGCGCGTGCCTGTTGCTATCACTCTGTATGTGGCCAATATAATGCCTACAGAGACTTTACTATGCGTCCTGCTGACTTTCCATAGTCTAGCTAATGTACGTAATGTATGTGTGTGACATATTTAGATGTGACAGATAAAAGCACAGTAAAACACAAGGTGAGGCAGACAGTACTCGCACTGAAGGGGGCGCACGTGAGCCCACATGCTCTTGTTGCTACTGTTATTTTACGCAGAGACCGTAGACACAAACATCAAGCTCTACTTTGGAAACTACAAGAAGATAGGGAGGACTTTTACAAGTAAAGGTAAGACCACAATTGTATTGAAAATGGGATCTTACTAACAATCCAATATTTAAATGAAACTACATTTGTTTAGGGTATCCTTTTGTTGAACGATCTGTTTAAAATTAATCGAAGCATCAGACTAAAAAAGCTTTTGAAATTAACAGAATATTTCATATAAAGTCACTCAAAATATAATAATATTTGTAAATCTGAATCTGAACGAGTCAGTGCCTCACCAGCCATGAACCTCACCGCACGTCACTGGTACTAATTTAGCGGCTGGTTAGTTAGCCGGCTAGCTTGATAATTCCCCCATGCTCACTCCACGCCGCTAGGAGACCACAGAGCTTCTGATCTAAACAGCAAACTAGTCTACTTGTTGCTTGGAGTGAAATGGAGGGACTGCGTTGGGCGCTAGCAAGCAATGTATTGTCTAATAATGCATTAAATCCTAACCAACCAGCAAAACAGGAAACTAAAACATTTTCCCCCCTAAAAATGGTATGCGTCCTGCGATTGTTTTGAATGGTGTTCCAACAGAAATGACCCTGCTGACCGGACTGATTTTGAGTTATACATTCAAACAGACCCAAACTAACCGCATTAAAGGGGGGCAGACGCTCCAGGGTTTGGTTAAACTGGAATAAACAGAGCTGGTGTGAACGCGCCCTAAGGTTAAACTAATAAGAACTGTGATCTGGTCTTTGTAATGGAGCCAGAATGGCTTCCTTTGAAGAGACAGGTGGAGTGTTTCTGGGAACACATATGTGGGAGGATGGCAATCAGTGTGCATCTATGAAGGGCCATCCAGCATCTTCAAAAACCCACCAGTCTAATCTGTCATGGGATAACTGACTAATGATAACACTTCAGAAAGCAATTGCTCCCCGCTACCTACACAGATGCTCTTTCCCGAGGTGATCTATAGATATATTTTTTCTATATGAATACAATCAACACAATACCTGTGCAGCTTTTGGAGAGCTTTTGGACTAATCAGCTCTGACAAGTGGAACAAAACAATTTAATACAGGGCTGATTTCACATCTGAGCGGCTCGTCATTTACATAAGCTTTTCACAGTCTGCTCAGTGAGCTGCGACAGGCATGTGGTGCGCCAAGAGAGACCGGAAGGCTGCTCCAAATATTCTGCCCCCCCTCTCTCTGACCTCACCAAGGAGAAGGCTACACATGCACCAGTACATGCAAGGACTCATTACGATACACATGTGTGCAGATCTTAGCCCACAGTCACCCTGTTTCCATCGCACACACTCATGCGTGCACACACACACTTTCAGTGTCCTGTGGTTAGCAGTGAGAGGAGGCAGTGGCGCGTCTCTGTGCTGACTTAATGTCTTTTAACAGTTTGGCTCCAGGACCAGGGGTTGGTCAGAGCTGAGCTAAAGCCAAAACTGGGCCTGATCATCTGTGACGGCAAGAAAAAAAAACCTAACCTAAGGCAAAGTGTGTGTGTGTGTGTGTGTGTGTGTGTGTGTGTGTGTGTGTGTGTGTGTGTGTGTGTGTGTGTGTGTGTGTGTGTGTGTGTGTGTGTGTGTGTGTGTGTGTGTGTGTGTGTGTGTGTGTGTGTGTGTGTGTGTGTGTGTGTGTGTGTGTGAGCCCTGGCCATCTTCTTCTCCACTCTCCTCTCATTTTCTCTGTTTCAGTCTCCCTGTGTCTGTGTGTGTTCATGAAGTGTGTGCAGATGTGTGTGGGAGGCTTCGCTGGTGGAAGCTACGGGGGACAGGAACACCAGCGGCCTGAATTACGCTGGCCTGCACAAAGCCATTGACAGAGGCATTAAAGTGACAATAGAATATTTACTGCACACACAGAGCTGATTCACTCTGCTGCCTAATATGCAGCACATCAATATCCTGGAGAACGCTTATAGCACACTGCAGTGCATTGCCGTGGAAATTAGCCTGACGTACAGTCTCACAGACACACAGAAACAGACACACACACACACACACACACACACACACACACACACACACACACACACACACACACACACACACACACACACACACACACACACACACACACACACACACACACACACACACACACACACACACACACACACACACACACACACACACAGAAGAAATTACTAACTGGTGCAGACTTGAAGGCAAACGGGGTAGGGGGTTGCAGTGGGGAAATAACTGCAGCTCTGCTTGAATAAGTTTATCTCAGCTCTGAGGAGAATAGATTGCTGTGTCCCTTTGCGGAGGTCTAGCTCTCAGGTGGCCTGCAGGACACCAAGTCACCGTGTTGCGAAATATTCGACACATTGGAACAGCTTACACTAAAAAAAACGAAACCTTTGACTTTAATTAAATGTCAACACATTTCACATAGCTGAATTAGGTTAGTTAAAATCAATAATATTAAGTTGAACCTAATATATTTTTATTTTAACTCGATAATATAGTTTTCAACTAACCTTCTGCAGGTCTCCCTTGAGAAAGAGATCTATGAGGTTTGAAATTAAATTAAATGTGAAATCTGTTGACATAATATTTAATTAAAGTCAACGGTTAATTTTTTTCCGTGAACCAATGTTTATCCCGGTGCAGATTGGTGGCATGATTACCTTTGGTTCTTTGTGTGTGTGTGTGTGTGTGTGTGTGCGTGCTCATGCATGTTTGGAAATGATTTCGAGTTCATAGACTAATGGCCTTGGGTTATTTCTTCCGAGCGGCTCAGAGAAATCTGCATCAGATCACACAAACATGTCATCCAGTTTGCTGACTTTTCCCCCCCAACCGCTAACCGCTGGTCCTCACTCCGTATTCACAGCCAGTTAGATCATGCTCACATGCTCCACAGACCCCTCTCCTCCTGTCTCAGTTTCACAGTCCAGAGCTGCCGAAATAGCCAACATATGTTTGGAAAATGAATGTCCCACGTTGAGGTCAGACAGTTACCCAGTGCAGAGCTCTGGACTCATTTAGTTGAGTATACGGAGCACCACGTACTTATCCTGATTGTGAAACCCCCTCTGCTGTTGCTCCATGCCGCTTTTTAAATATTTTATATCATTCATAATTCACCAGCTCTGGAAAATTAAGAGCACTTACAATGGTTGTAATTTGAGAGAAGGAAGTTGTCGGTGGTGTACTGCACGTCGACAGTGATGTATTTAAGTAGCACTGATTAGAAATGTACAAATTGCTGTGGTACAGGCATTAGAGGAGAAAGAGAGAATGATGTATTGCAGGTTGGCATGCAGCACAGAGTAGTGGGGAGTTGAAATACATGGAGCTGATTCGGGAGTGTGCCAGTTTCTGCAGTTTGGCATTAGAAACACTGGAGAAGAAGATCCTCAGTCCTCCTGCAGAGGTGGGTACATTATTACTATTATGGTTTAAATATTGATTTCCAATACAACATCTCTTTCTGTAAGACCCCTGGTCTACAATGTCTCATACACGTACTTATAATGCAATATAATTAGCTTAAAGCCTCTTCTTAATACCGTTTTAGACATTCATATATATTCATAAGGTTTTAATACAATTATTGTTATACATTACAAATGATTTTATGATAACTTAAAGGGCAAATATCATAATACTTCATGATGGCAACTCATTGAATGTGATCACAGTGCATTATAATCACCATAGTTGTAATGTATTAAAATGCATCTTTTAACAATGTGATAATTCATTTTGATGATTTTAATAGAAATTATGAAGTGCTATGATACTTACAAGTCCTTCCTTTATAAGTCATTGTAAGAAGTAAGCAGTCTTTATAATGCATTACAACAATTGTTATGATGCATTATGAATATTTATGTGGGCTTATACAGTCCTAAAAGCAGATCATAATTTAATGATAAGTGTGTTTATAATGCATTATACTCACTGGCTACTGAATCACCTTCTACAAACACGCTAAACATACAAAACTAAATTACATTGGGGCATAAAATATGACTCCTTGAAGTTACTTTCAATTACATCAAGAGTGACCCAATTGGAGACTTTCTAGCAACAACTGTTTCTGACTTTTCCGATTGGACTTCCCAATTGTTTGACAACAAGTCAGAAAAACCACCATGTTGGTAATTTGTTAAAAAAGAACTACGTTTACATTTTCCTGACATGTTACTACCTCATGCTTGTGAATAATGATTCTCACCCAAATAAAACTGCAGAGTGATTGAGTCAAATCCATGCCGTTTCCTGTGTCGTACCAGCAGTTACTGTCGGGGTATTTAGACGATAAACACGGCCTCTCAAACATAATCTTTTCATTTTATGCCTAAATAACTAATAACTAAATCCTAACCGTGGAGGTGACGAATCAGAAAACCCTCGTTTCGGTAACGGCCGTTTGTAACGGTTTGAAGCAGACAATGTCAATGAGGTTTCATAATCTGAAAACACTCAAGACAAGGACATGAAAAGTCAAAACCACACGACAATCGGCACACTCCATAGCAACCACAATCAATGTAAAAGAAACGACCAAAAATCCCGTTATATAACATGATAATAGTGTAAGCTTTTTAATGACAGTGAATTTACATATGTTGAGTTTCAAATGAATAAAACACTGAAACATATTAGAGGAGAAAGTATATATTGCATATATATATATATATATAAAAACACTGCCTTATGCTGCTTTTTTGGGATACTGACCCAATAAAAAAGCATCCCTTTTTACTTTACCATTCATTTTGTTTTAAAGGAGATACATATTCCTGCATGAGACTGCCTGGTGAATATAATTAATGGGGGCACATATCGTTTTAAAAAATGTGGATTTAATAAGCTAAATGAGGCAGAGAGCCATGTCGTTTTCCTTACAGGAACAGATGTGTGGGATATATTCGTTTTTTCAATCGTATTTCTTGACAGCTCTAGCCCAAAAAATAGATTGAGGATCTTACCAAGACAAATTAAGACCGGTTGTGTTACAGCATGTTAATAATTCACTGCAAATGGTGCCTGACAAAATTATTTATCTTGGGTTAGGGAAAAACAATGAAGGTTTAATCACGCTAACACACTGTAACTTTCTTGCAGAGTGAAAGTTTATCATTTCGATTCATACCTTCCCGAGGCAAAGTTGTTTCCACAAAGCAAACGGTGGGAGTGGAAAGGGGGATTGCTCCCACCACATAAGGAATAACACCATATCGTGTGAAATATTTCAAGCCTAGTTTGGAGCAGAAGCAGAACCATAGCAGCCGTCTGGAGGTGTGGATATTGACCAACAACAGACGACAGATGAAAGAGTCCAGCCTGTCTTCTGTCCTTCATTAGGACTTGTCCCGGGGATGCAGCTGGATGTACTTACCTTTAATAGTGCTGATAATTAGCCCTGCCATTCTACATTCACCCGACGTAAACACACCGCCACTCACACACACACACACACACACACACACACACACACACACACACACACACACACACACACACACACACACACACGCACACACACACACACACACACACACACACACACACACACACACACACACACGCGCACGCACACACACACACCGCAGAGTTTATTACTTGGAAGGGAATCATTATCAGGGATAATTTGAAAGCAATTTTGAGGCTCACCTATTACCTCTGTTTTGGTTCCTCCTGGTCATTAGCGGAGCTGTCAGGAAGATTGAATATTACACATTTAGAGGGGGGTCCCTGAGTCCAGGTGTCAGGAAAGGTTAGGTAGAGCAAACGCAATGACAGACTATCACACAAAAAGCCACGGCCTGTCCCCCTGAACTGCACCTACATTTGTGTTTCTTGTTGAAAAATGAGTTGGTTTAGTACTGTTGTGTATTTATCACCAGGGGGGCATGATTCTGACTGAGTTGGGCCAGAGCTACAGCAGGAACTTAAGCACCTCTTTCCTTCTCCTTCTTTTTTACTGTGATAGATTAATGTCTGTTTTAGGAGCTGCGCTGGAGAGGCTGTGGAATATCAATAAAGGGTCCAATTATGATCTCGAGGTGTGGCCATTGTCTGAGGAAGCCTTTCCTCTTCGCAGGATTAATTATGAGGCTGCCTTTTACCTGCTGATTTTATTAAACCTTTTCATGTCTCAACTTCCATCTATTCTTTGGCTATTAATATGCAGATCAAAAAGGAGACAGATTTTCCCTGGCAAACAGCGAGGTCATGCTTCAAATTAGCATATTACTAATCTGCATAAAATAGTTTCAAAGACAGTCTTGTTAGAGTCGCAGCTCTGGGTGCAGTTCCACGTCAGCTAAACCGTGACAAGGTTGAGCTGGCTTGTTATTCTAAATGTAACGCTATTAACTTTACACTGGTACATTCCATGGTATATGCCTGCATATATTTCATTTAAATGACGCAGCGTTCACGGTCTGCGAGTTACGACTCTTTGTATTGGATATCAGTCCATTTTAAACTTCACTCACTCGACTGTTTCCGCTCAAAGTATTACGAGTGAAATTGGAAGGGAGGTGTCTGAGGGCTTTTGGAGAGACAGAAGTAGAATGGGCAAGCCAGCACCTATGAATACTCTGCCTGAGTGTTGTTGATATTTACAAGCTGAATGCAAATGTCATCCTCTCATAGATCATCGTTCTCCTCCCCCGTGACTCATGGTGCTTGGGATCTGTTTTGTATTCGTTCAGCACTTTATGGTAAAGCCGGAGAAAATTAAATCATGAAATCATTACCGCAAAAGGTCAGAACATAAATATTTAATAATCTGATATTTTCAGTGTAAGATTGCGTTTATGCAGGCTGACATTAGGGCTGAGGGAATATGGAAATACCAAGCTGCTGTGTCTTTATCTTAGCTAAGCAAGAACACACTGATGGCAAAAGGGAAAATCGACGGCACATTTTTTGCTGAATGTCCGACCTCTGCCCAGAGTTTGGACAATGTGGGATTAAAAATGGGAACCGCCGCACTTCTTTGTAGTTTTCTCTCCAGCTGTCTTGCATAAATTGATCCTTTTTTACCACTTCAGGCAGATCAATAAGGTCCTCTACCTACTGGTCCAACTAATAAAACGGTCTGGTAACCCAAGTCTCTGCAGCGTGTCCCGGGGTGCTGAGGCCCACAAGTCTGTCCCCACACCCTTCCCTTTCTTAATGATCAGGATTAGAGGGGCTGGGGCCCTCTACTGTAGGAGGAAGCAGCTGCTTCCATGCTCATTATAACCTCACAACTCCATAGAGTGGTAACAGCTGGAACACACGTTTCTGGAGGAGAGAGCTGGGATCCTACGAAGATCTCATGTGGCAATAAGCATTCCACGTTGAGCGGTGAGCTGCGGCGCCGTGGCATCGCATGACAAGCAGACGACAGGCAGCCAGGAGCGAGCTGACTGATGCATTAGCGCAATCGTTTGTTTTCCTGTTTTTGTAATTTGATGTTATAAACTCGTGTCCGTGAATGAATAATCTGCTGAACTCTCACATCGTCTCATCATCACGCACACTTCTGTGAAGCGATGGAGTCACAACAGAGAGTGGTTTAATAGAGCACTTTAATCAAAGGGGGCTGCGGCGCTGTAGTAAAATGACAACTGTTATCTGCAGCAGACTATATCTGCGGCAGATGATGATAACGAGAGGAGCTGGGCTAATGAAAGGGACGGTGGAGTGCGCTGATAAGGCCGCACCGTCCAGACTCAAATATGGCTTTAATGACTTCATCATCCCGTGCATGTATAATGGGACGGGGCCTGTCTGCGGTGGGTTGATACACCGGTTACACTGTGCGCCGGTGACAGGCCATTTGCAGAACACAAGATCTCACGGCTGTACCTGCATCAAAACGTGCTGCAAATAGAACAGAGGCAGACGTCGGACTGACACGAAGACAGCGTTTATAAATTGAATGGCCTGAGCAGCCTCACTCACATCCCCCCTAAATACCTGAACAAATTGAGTTTGCTCCCATTTAAGTTCCCTTAGAGCATCCATTTTCTTTCCCCTTGCCAGCGGCATCAAACCGCCCCTGCTGTGAGAATGTGGAATATCCCTGCTCGCTGGCAAGGCAAAGGCTATGGGGCTGAAGGGAGAAGGACTCTGGAAATTACCTCAACGCCTCGCCTTCTATAATTATCCACTAATTGTGTGGAAGGCTCTGCATTCAGGTGTGGAATAATACTGACCCGGGTGGCGTATTGAAATTCCACTGCCTCGCTCCCCTGGGCCACATTCACAATATCCTGCTTCCACAGAGCTGTGAATGTAGAGTTGAGCCTTCTGCATGAGGTAATGAAGAGCCGCACGCATCGAGAAGAACTCCTCCTCTCCGTGACGAGCCAGTGGCACCTTTGGGCCTATTATCGCAGCACTGCTATGACAGGTACAGGCGCTTCACACCGTGAAGACCGTGAACTTTCATCACAGAGCACCTTGGTGGAGGTGAGGGAATCATAACACGGATTTTTATGTTCCTACATCCATCCTTTCAAGCCTGGGATACAGCTCTCATAGTGAAGTGAGGGGAGAAGAGAAATGAAGTAGGAGAACAAATGAAACTCAAACACAAAAAGAGATGATAATGGGAAATAAGCAAGACAATAAGAAAGGGGAGGGAGCAGATTTTGCATGAGAAAGTGACGCATTACAAAAGCTCCACAGCAGGCCAAAAGCAACTGCATAGCAAGGCTCCTTCCCATTGTAACCTCGCTATTGAATGCATGTGCACCATGTGGGTATGCATGCATCCTGTACCACAAAACACTCCCATGATGACTAATGGAGTTGACACAGGGCTTTCAACTATGCATGACTTGAGGCCTGAATTATGTGTAGGGTTGATGTAAGCAGGCAAACTCTGTTTCCAGCGATCTGACCCCTACAAAAAAAGAAGCTGTCCCCCTCTGTGGGAATGTTCTGACTAGGCGTGCCTTTGATTTCAGAAACACTGTCTCTGGTTCCTGCATCAGCTCCTCGCAGTTTACAGCAACTCCTTGGGGTGGACGCTCCGTGCAGCTGTGGGCATGTGAGAGATGGAGAGATGGAGGGAAAGGAAGACGCTGAAGCTCATTATGCGTCTTGCTTACAGGCATTGTGTAGATATTCTATTAGCCATATCTAAAGTGTAATTGTACCATTGGGGTGTGTGTGATAGGGTGGGGTGGGGGGACGGTGTTGTCGGGGTGCCAAGCTTTCTCTCAGCGACTAGCGAAGTGTGGTAATCTCACACACCATCTCATTACAGTTTAAACCCCCAGCAGCTGCTCGCATTAGACTTTTATTACACGCTGCCGCTCACAGCTGTGCTGGCATAGGCCCGGACAGGATGGTGAGAGACGGGAACAAAGACAGACAGACACGGGGATTCCAGCACAACATTTGGCTCCCATCAAAAAAGTGGAAATATCGGAGCAGAGGGTTGTAATGACCCTAACAGCCTCTCTGTGTGATAACTCGGCGGCCCCCTCTACCCCGGACCCTAAAGCGGGGCCAAGGACAGTCGCACAGATGGACTGAGTCATACCCAGTCAGATTGGGATTCAATCAAAAGTGCCAGAGCAGTGGTCATGCAAAAGCTTCACGCAGGGACAGCTTTCATGAGCATTTGTCTCGTCCCGAAAAAAGCAGTATGGGACCGTGGTGCTCTATTATCTCAAACATCTGTTTTAGGCGGCTGTAAATGTGTGTGTGTGTTGCATGTGTGTGTCCTTATGCATGAGGTATACAGGCGATGAGCACACATGCACAGCATATGGTCTATTTTTCTGCCGCATATCTCATATCTCGTTAAAATGTAGTAACTACAGTAAACAAACCAGTTACTTAACCTCAAGATTTCCGCACTGATGTTGGTACAACTGGTTTCAGGTGCACCGTTTAAGTGGAACGAGCTGCAAACTGCCTTTAAATAGACCTGTGTGTTCCACTGGGAGATTTCAATGTTTTATTATGTGATTTTCTTTTATCGTTCTTGTGACTGTTTTTCAATTCCTTGTTGTCATGCAGTTGTGTTGTGTTTGTTTTGGGTTCCGGTGAGTTTTGCCAAGTCTCAGGTTCCGTTAAAGATATTGTAGAACAAAAAAATATATAAAATAAAATAGGTAAGTGGATTAAATAAGTAAGCAATTAAATAAATAAATAAATCTAAAATAAATAAATAAAAAAGTAAAATAATCTAAAATAAAAACGAATCAATAAATAACTACAACAATAAAACATAAATACACGACGAGAACAAAAATGTCTACTGGTATGTGGATTTTTTTTTTTTTGTATGTGGTGTCTATTTATTCAAAATGTCAACCGTCCAGAATATTCTTTCGAATTATTTTATTTTTTTGAGCCAGACTGTATTGTTTTGAGCTTATTTATTCAAAGAGATTCTGTTTTTTTCTATTTTAAAATGCAATCTTTCACCAGATTGCTTAAACCTGCAGAGAGTATATCAGCATTACCTCTGTGTCCTCAGGAGTTCAGGTGTATATGGTTCAACACAATGAAATGAATGAACATTGTTTTTAAACAAGACAATTAATGTTTTAGGTGTGGGAATAGATATCCTTAAAGTCATTTTCTCAGAAAGATGCCTGTGTGGACAGATCTAAATCAAATGTAGGTTTAAGCAAAGAAAACCCTCAACCCCCTGATTGAAAGCGGGGGAGCTAATATGGAATGCTAAATATCCTGGAAGGTGTTCACGAGGAACACAATAACAACATAATACAAAATAATACAATCCCATAAAACAACGCTGAAACCGAAAGCATATAACACATTTTAATTAACAGCTTTGTGACAGTCAGCTCAAGGAAATGCTGAACAAGCTTCACAATGCTAATGTTTTGCAGGTTGATTAAATGAAACTGCTATATTGTGCAGGTGTTCTTACCATTGTCTCCATTGCCTTTCTCTATCTATGCCTGCACATTCTGTGTGTGTGAGGCTGCTGCAAGTCAGTGTGTGCAGCCTCAGTGTGTGTCTCACCTTGACTTCAGTGTTAATGCGGCGTACTTGCAGAGGACACTGGGACACGGAGCCCAGCTGGGGAGGGAGATGAAGCACAGCTGGGGATAATTAAACCCAGCACTGTCCCTGTGAATGTGGCCAGGCTGGGCTCGGTGTCCCCCAGACGGAGCAGCTTGGATCGGGACTGCCTGCTCCACGGTCTCCCTTCACTCTGATCCGGGATCAGAGTGAAGGCTTGACAGCGAACCAGCAGTGGAAATGTGGAATACCAAAGACGACACAGCTTGAATTTGTTGTAATTTCCCTGAATGCACAATACTTTGGGAGCCCTCTTTTCTGTGTGACAGACAATGCGTCCATCAACTGAAAATATAATTGGCAGAGCACACAGAGGTGAGCATTTACAGAGCCGGCCCTCTTTATCAGCTCTAAATGTGCCTTGGCTCTGTATGAGGCATGGAAGCTGGCCACATCACAGCCAGGGCTCGCCCGCATCAAGCTGGGGCCGGGGTTTGAGGAATGCTTTTTTCCTTTTTCTCCTCCACAAGGCTGATTAATTTACCATGGCTCCGCTCTCTGTCTCTGCCGACCTGCTAATGTATCATTGGAATCGAAACGGTTTACTTTGGATGTTGTGTTAGAAAAGTGAAACCCTCTCCGGATCGACCCCAAAATATCTTTTTAAATACCCACGAGGCCTGCCAACTCAAACAGCTTTAGATTGAATGAAGTGACCTGTCCTGCGTTTTGAATGCCTGTACTCGGTGCGATGATAAAACGGTTCTTTCCAAGAACCATCAAACTCCTCGCCGTTTCCAAAAGCTGCCGAGGTGGATGACCTAGCGTGCAAGAATTGCGGTGCGATTAATCAGGAGAGACTCGAGAGGAGTGTACAGCCGGCTGTGCTTTCACCACTGTTTTCACTTCACACTGTTTTTAGAATAAGTAACACCGCTGAAAGGAGCCCTTTGATCACAAAGGCATCGCGATGGCTCATTAATGATGCCTTTAATGGCATCCTCCATCATTCTGGAATCACTATGTTGTTGCAGTCAATACAGCAGGCCTTCCTTTGCCTTTATTAAGTTACACTTTACTGGTGTGTAAAATTCTACTGCAGACATTTTATTTGCCACTTCTCGATAGCTATGCTTGAAATAGGGGCATCTATGGGATCTTGCTCTTCCACGTTATCTTGGTTGTAAATAACGCTTGTCTCCCGTCTCCGTTTTACCCAGTGTTTGGTTACTTCTTTGCAGCCTTCGCCCTGAGTAACTTTGTCGCCCACTAATCGAACAAGGCCAGTGGGAAATCATTAGCTGCGGTTAGGTCAGTTATTCTTCTGATCACAGCCTGGATGCTTAGTCTGAGTATGTGCAATATGTCTTCATTACAGAAATCAGTATAATGTATTCCTCAGTAGTAGGGAGCCGGATCGCACCAGTCGTAAGTGAACGGCTACAGGATTTCTTGATTAAATCCCAAGGTGCGCACTTAGATGAAATGAGCTTCATTGGCAGTGATATTACCATTCACTGCCTGGGCTTTCACAGGAAACAGCCGTCGAACAAAGCGAAGCTCATGTTTCCATCGCTGTCCATTTCCGTGACAGTCCGTATCTGTGCTGTAAACACACTTAAAGACACCCAGACATGATCAGTCAGGCATTAGTTGCGAAACAGACTCCGGGTGCATTATCAAGCGGATTAGGACCATAACTGATAGACGCCGTGAGCAGAGCAGCTCACAAACAACGCGTCTGTTTGTTCATTTGGCCTTCATGTTCGCTCCCGTCTGTAACCCACAGAGAACGAGAAGGACACTCATTTCATATCAGGTGACCATAGAGATTAGCAAACATACCCTCCCGCTTCGGTTGCCATCACGGCACTGATAACGGCGCTCCCCGACCGCACTCCTACGCAAACAAGGCGCCAACCAAACATTTCGATTTGAGTACATCGTCATGTCTGTGCGGGGATCATTAAACAGAGGCCTCATAAATGCAGCTAAACATGATGGATGGCTGAACAACTCCATCGTCCTCTTCCTGCCTCGTTGGAGATTTGCTGTTCCCGCGGCGCTTCGTGCATTGTGACGTCGCCGCCGGGTTCCTGCAGCGGGGTGGAACTCACTCCACCCCTCGAATCCATCAGGCTTTAGAGGGGGCTCTGTGCTGCTTGTTAGAGTAACACGTATGACCATGTTGGAGCCCTAATGAGCGGGGGAGCTAGCCGGGAGAACCGTGTCTGGACGACAGAGAACATAAATCTCCTGTCCTGCTCTGAGCCCCGGGGACTGCACAAAACACCGAAATTGTGCGAGTCTGTGTGAATCTACAGAAAAATGTGTGTGTGTGCCTGCGTGCATGCAAACACACTTAATGCAGACTACAGCAGCATCCTCCTGCGACTCATCTACCATAGTTGAAAGAAGCAGGTTGTTTGAATTATGATCTAACAATAGAGTTCAACTCCCACTCTATAAATGAATCCAATACCAGCGTATCTATCACTACCTTAGGACTCGCTCTCAGCTTGCTTCTTTTTTTAAATTTGGACTTTGGGAAATCAATCCAGGCATATTTTGCTCTGCACAAACCACCCTGCAGGTTATGATAGTTCCTCTGTTTTCAGATCCCTTTGCATAAACTGCAGTCTTGGCATTGATCAGGTTTAGTGTGTCTCTCTCGCATCCTTCCTGCTTCCTGTCGGCTGATCTGCTGTACCTGGATGATATAGAGTAACATATACGGCGGAAGTCATTTACCTCACCTAATGAAGGTTTGAAACCCCATTAAAGTATTGATTTGTGGGTGAAGTTTACTGTGGGAGACGAGCTTTAAATACAACTGCATGTTCACGTCTGGGCGTCTGAATTAAAGAGGCACAGAGAGAGAGAGCAGTGGACAGTGTGCATGCATGTGTGCCACAGGAATGTACGCCAGAGTGTGTGTGCGTGAGAGGCAGAGACAGTATATGTGTGAGTTATATAGCCCCGGGGAGCCACATGGTCATATTTTAATAACTCACAGTATGTTGGATAATGTACTGTGGGCTTGTAACATCACACCGTCAGGGCAAAGTCCTAACAGATCCTCCGTTAGCTGGCCCTTAGCAAAAAAACACATATCAGGGGACTCGCCAAAACATTGTTTTCAGTTCTGCAGCACTTGTGAAAATGTGAGCTCCCACATGATTCCAGTTCAAAGGTATGCCTACGCCGTTTTGTCTGCCTCAGCACGCAGCGCTCTCTCTCCCGGCCACAATGAACAGAGCTCCAGGTTTAATAGGCCTTAAGTAGCGCACCCCCTTTTGCTGTCTTTGAAGAACACACACACACACACACACACACACACACACACACACACACACACACACACACACACACACACACACACACACACACACACACACACACACACACACACACACACACACACACACACACACACACACACACACACACACACACACACACACACACACACACACACACACACACTCACACTCACACTCACATATATACTCGCACATTGCTGAGCAATAAAAAACAGAGTGGAACAGTGGCTAGTTCTCTCTGTGACACATCAAAAGGAGAGCTAAGGGGAGTAATGTGTGGAATGATGTGTGTGTAGACCAAGGCTGGGATGCCATTCATGGTTGTAGTGTTGTGGTTTTAACTGCCGGAGGAGGCTTTAAGGCTGCGGCTGGCAACTTCTAGGCCAGGGGTGTTAACACACTGCAAACCTTAAGTGTTGTTTGTGCATTTAAAAAAAAGATTTACTTTAGTGTTTCTTACCTGAACAAAGTACAGAGGAGATTACTATATGGCAGTCACGAGCTTGAGAGAATGGCAGCAATCACCATTCACGTATCTCTATAAAGAAATAAAAGAGCATGCAGAAACACCCTATTTTTAAGAGAAAATAAAGTGAAACTGGCTTCACACACACACACACACACACACACACACACACACACACAACACACACACACACACACACACACACACACACACACACACACACACACACACACACACACACACACACACACACACACACACACACACACACACACACACACACACACACACACACACACACACACACACACACACACACACACACACACAGCATGAGTGCATCTGTGTGGGTGTGTGCTTGCATGTAAGCACATATGCATGTTCACGTGTCTGACTGTGAGCTATCGTATAACTCAGGCACTGAAGGAGAAGGGGAGAGTTACAATTAGCCCTCCGCCGTGAGCATAGCCCCGTCCTATAAGGCATGTTTACGCTTTAGTCATGCAGTAATTACACATGTCGTCTTTTGTTTTCTATGTCCCATAAATCATGGAGCATAACGAGGGAAAAGGCAAATTAAAAGGAAAAAAAGGAGTACTACACTGCTCTTTTTGTCTTCAAGCTCATTTAGGCCTTGTGGAACGTCTATGGGGTTTGAAATGGGAGGAGAGGAGGGGAATAGGAGCGTTAAGAAGGACTGCTTCTCCAGATGGGAAACTTCTGTTAAGCTGTAATGAGAATGCACAATGACGCAAACAAGCTTGATGAAGCTAGACATGGCAGCGTTTAGAAATGCGAAACTTAAGAAAAAAACGTCACATTACAACACTTCTTTTGAGCCTTTCTTGTTTTATTCTCTATGATATCCATCCCAAGATATAAGTGGAAGAGAAAGGTCTTCATTAAATGTTCAAGAGAACATGTTTCGTTTTTCTGTTTTCCCCCCCAGCATGCCCAACATGGAGGGACGATGAAAAGGCAAGAACAAATGATAGGAAAACAAAGCATAGGACTGACTGCTCCTAATGGGACTGTTTTCAGCAGCTGCATTAACAAGCCCGTTTGATATCCTTCTCCTAAGTGAAGTTGTCAGCCCCATGTGTCCAGCGTGCTATGTTTAGGATGTCTAAAAGAGTTGTGTTTTCTGGCACCGGCCGATAATAAAATGCTGAAAGCGGTGACCTAACGTGTCTTTCCCCCCGCCGTGTTGCTCCACGGTCATTCTCAAAACAGACCGAGCAATTCTCAGGTCAAGAATCTATCACCGGGGTTTTACAACAACACGCATTTCCATACCGGCTCTGTGAGAAACAGGCCCAGAGGGAATAAAGTGCCTCTGGTTAGTGGTGAACTCCTCTTAAAACATCATAAAGCAACGTATTACTTTCAACTGAATCTCTCGTGTGCTAAAGAAGGTTACAATTCTTGTTCCTCTCTGAGTGTGGCTCTTGACATTATGCAAATGCGAGCTAACGGTAGCGGCGGCATTCATTCCCATAACGTGAATCATGATCGCGCTTCGGATTTGCTCAGTTGATTTCCAGTTATGCTCGCAAACGAAATCCATATTTGGCAGGGTGAGAAAGGAACTAAGATTAGTGGTTTGTCGGGAAAAAGATACACACTCTTTTCATAGACCAGTGTATTGTGAAAGAGTCCTATGATTGTGAGTTACTTTACCATGACTGTTTTGATGAAAATGCATCGCCTTGTCCTTGGAAATGTGGCACGTCAATCAATACGATTGTACAGATTGGGTAATACTCTCCGGTGTGAATGCTACAGACTAAGGACGCTGTTCGACTGATGAAACAATAGTAGGGGGAAAGGGGGGGGTTACTTTTTTGCAGAGTCTGCATTATTGGATTTGGATTGTAACATGGTAGTATCAAGTTAGGTGGAGAAGGGCCTGTGAATATCGCGTTGGAATCACAATAGACAAGGGAAGATTGTTATGCGCCGCACTTCCATTAATAATTCAATCATTTGACCCGTGACATGATTTCCCGTAAA
The DNA here is from genome assembly GCF_902827115.2 of Pseudochaenichthys georgianus. Taxonomy (NCBI): domain Eukaryota; kingdom Metazoa; phylum Chordata; class Actinopteri; order Perciformes; family Channichthyidae; genus Pseudochaenichthys; species Pseudochaenichthys georgianus. The sequence continues at coordinate 30,288,159 of NC_047512.1, forward strand.
ACAATCTCTGAAGGCCGATAGAGATATTTGAAATCTATGTGAATGTGGGTGTGTGTGATGTATCTGTGTGTTTTGACCTTCCCAGTATGACACAGAACCGATGCCTGAGGCTACAACTGCAAGTATAATATTTAGAGGAGACAAGATATCAGAAAGTGTGTGTGTGTGCTGCAGCATTTCCCCGAACCTGAACATGCTCCCCCCCACACACCCCCCACCCCCCCCAAAGGGTTGCTCCAATAAGCAGAAATGGAAGGCCTTACACAAAACACTTAAAAACCGAGACGCAGCACTCCAACAGAGCAAAGAATGCCTCAAATGCAAAACATAGTATGTGAGAGAGTGGAAACAAAGTCAGTATAATATCACAACACATTGTTTGGAGAATCAATACTGACAGGTTCCGACATTGGCCTGCTCCAACTAACACACAAATGCATGCAGACTAAACCGAAGGGAATGGACACAGTTGCACGCGCAAAATAACAACAGGCTCGCGTGAACGCGCACGAGAACATACAGGGGTCCCATCTATCAGGCTGCAGACGGGAGCCTTGGAAGGGGAAATCTGTCCTGTGATGGCTGGAAACGAGGTCTGTGGCGGCGCTGTCACATTGCGTTTGGCTGCGAGGGGCGGAGGGCATGGACACTGTGTACTGATATAATGAACTTGGGGGATGGCGGGAGCATGGGCAGACACTGTCCCAGCTAGTGGTGCTGCGAAAAATAGGATGGAGGCAGAGGAAGTAAATTGAGTGCACAGAAGAGAGGAAGAGGCAAATAATGAAGGCAAACGCATGAGAGACAGAGAAGGGGGGCTGGCAATACCTGCGTTAAACTAGAAGAATATGTACTCTAATTAGAGCCGGCTAATGTGTCTCCAGGTATAAGGCTGTCGACATTTTCCTGAGAATAATTAGAAGCATGTATTGTCCAGGAGAGCAGCGCCGAGCTCCCTTTGTGCATCATTAACAGTTCAGCGACAACAAAAGAGGAGTTAATAGAATGTAATGTGGTCCGTTTGCTCAAATGGTCATTAGGGCAATGCAGAATAATTCCTTCCTCCTGTGCTTCACCCCCTGAAATGACTCCTCCCATGTTCCCCCTTTTTTTTTGCTTCAGTCGATTTCCCTCTATTCCCCCCCTCCTCGACCGCTGGAGAATTTTCTCTCCAATCTCTGTCCTCCTCCTAGATGATAACTATGATTTCATCAGTTTTTCGTAAAACACACAGAATCCTCCGTAAAGGAATGAATTATGCGTCGAAGAGACACAGCCAAATGTATAGATTTACAATTCCACACTCGAGTTCCCCACCGTGTTTTAATGCATCATAAACACTTGGTGTTTTTTGGTCTCTGTTCCAATAAAAACAGGGAGCGCGGGGGTGTAATATCTGGAGCTGGGGGAAATTAAAGCTGAAGTTCCTCTCTCCTCCTCGGTGCACTCCCAGCTCACACACACACACACACACACACACACACACACACACACACACACACACACACACACACACACACACACACACACACACACACACACACACACACACACACACACACACACACACACACACACACACACACACACACACACACACACACACACACACACACACACACACACACACACACACACACACACACACACACACACACACACACACACACACACACACACACACAGTTAATCAGCAGCCCAGAGAGAAATCTAAGACCACATCTACACCCAGTGGAGGGAACCTGATACAACCACATCTTTCTCCCCCGCCCACCCCTCCTTCCCACATTCCCCTCTTTCTCTTAATCATCAACACACACACTACTCCTGCTGATAAATTAGACACAAGGTTCAGTATGATTAACTAAAGTTAATAAGGGCTGAAAGTGATCTCAAACAAGGTAACCATAGAAGGGAAGTCTTTGAAACGAGGAAGAGTGCATTAGACGTTTTCTTTCTTTCTTTTTTCCATGTCTGCTTCTGCTGCTATTTGCAAAAAGTCCTTTCAGTGTGCGGTGACAAACATAACCCTTCTGACTGGTGGAAAAATAAATCATACTTTCAAGTGAAGACAAATGCCTTATCCGTTGGGAGTAGCCTCGGGCTATAGTCATAATGGCCTCTCTCTTACTTTCTGCCTCCCCCTCCCTCTCTCCCTCTCGCGCTTTCTTTTTGTCTCGAGGCAGGGAGTTTCCCTGAACTCGTTTAAAATGTCCACCCAAACCAGCCTTACACAGCACTAACGCTCAGGGCAGAGCAGGAGCAAGGTGGATATTCCTGTTTTAACACTTATTTTATGTCGAAGCCCCAAGGTAAAACTGCTGTTTAATAAAAAAAACACTCATCAGGAACACCTTGGACTTTTAAAAACAAAGTTACACTCAAAGCATATGGCTAGGGCTGCAACTAAAGTTTTTTTACTGTGTCGATGAATCTGGTGAAACATTTCTCAATTTGTTGATTCATTGTTAGATTTATAAATGTCACGATGTCAAAGGTTGTTGTCATATAAGTTAGTGTAGTGGTCGGCAATGGAACATCTTTAGTTCCAGGATATACTTCAGCTAGTAATAAAGTAGTGCGGAAGTAAAACAGTGCCATAAAATATTGTGATACAATGATGCAACTAAAATCCAGTAAGTAATTAAACTATGCACTTAGAATGAGATGAAACAGAAAGTAAAATGAAATGATCTACAGTAGACTAATGACGGTGTACTGTAAGATAGAGAAAATTATTAGGGTTAGTATGGAGTCAGATTTGGGTCAATATTCTAGCACGTAAAACAAGCTACTCACAGAGGAAAATGTGCTTTTACACGCGCATAAAATGACCGCCGCGCGCAGATTAAACCCCCGCGAGCGGCTATGCGCTCGCTCGCGAGAGAGACAGCCCTCTTGCTCCCTTGCGGGAGTGTCAGCCTCACTCGCTCTCGGATTCTGTCTACGCTCGTGAAAAGTTTCTGGCACTTTGGGGCGGAGTCACTGGACTTTGATTGACAGCTGCAAGTAAGCCCGGAGTTGCCAGGTTTGATAAATGCCTGAACTACCAAGAGCCGAGGAGTGAGAGCTGCATGATCAGTTGGACGAGATTGAATGGTAACGTTGTCCATAAAAAACTATTATATTCGTAAAGTGTACAGCTAATATATATATTAATTAATTTTATATAAAACAATATATTTTTGAGTGGGCTGTATCTGTCGAAAACTGCTACTATACTGTCTGCTGTATGCACCTCCCTTACGAAATGAACTATAAATGAACTAGTATTACTATAGTATACTATAAGAGTTGTATAGTGTCCTATAGTAAGTTTGTAGTGTTCTGTAGTATTTTTCAGCAGCTATTGTATTACTATAGTTTTTTCTGTAGTGCCATTTTATTAGCTATAGTAGCCCTATAATATTTCAATATACTCTGTATCTAGATCTTTGTAGTATTCCTATATTATTTTAAATAGTATAATATATGGTGTTTCTGTAGTTGTTTTTTGAACACACTATAGAACACTCCTAGTAATAGTATGATATTGTCATAATGAATGCATATTATTACTATAATGTTTGTAAAAGTATTGCACTCCTAGAATTAATGTCATTTTTTTTTATATCAAATGAATTGATATATATATATATATTAGCTGTACACTTTACGAATGTAATAGTTTTTTATGGACAACTTTACCATTCAATCTCGTCCAACTGATCTTGCAGCTCTCACTCCTCGGCTCTTGGTAGTTCAGGCATTTATCAAACCTGGCAACTCCGGGGTTCCTGGCAGCTGTCAATCAAAGTCCAGTGGCTCCACCCCAAAGTGTCAGAAACTTTTCACACGCGTGTAGACAGACGCGCGAGTGAGGCTGACACTCCCGCGAGGGAGCAAGAGGGCTGTCTCTCTCGCGAGCGAGAGGATAGCCGCTCGCGGGGGTTTAATCTGCGCGCGAGAGTCATTTTATGCGTGTGTAAAAGCACATTTTCCGCTCGTGAGTAGCTTGTTTTACGCGCTAGAATATTGACCCAAATCTGACTCCATAGTTAGGGTTTTGGGGAGTGCTCCGTACGAGCGCAGCGTTGTGCACGGGCTCTCGGGTACATATTTTTTGTTTAAAAACCTATTTAAAAACTCCTGTAATAAAACCAATAAAGGTTTATAAAAGCCCTATTTGGTCTGTGTTAAAAAAAATTAAATGAAATAAAAATAAATGCAATAAAAGGGATAGAAGAGAGCAGCGGCTGAAGCACAGGGTTAAAACCTGTACTCCTGCTCCCCGAGGGGGTCTCCCCTGGTGGGGTGTCCGAGGCTGGGTGGCCCTTCATAGTGTATATACGACAGATATATATCTTTCATTGTCAATATGTACATATATTTTCTTTTTCTTTTCTCTGAGATGTTTATATTTACTGTTTATCTTTGTTTATTGTCTACTCTTTTCCATTTCCACTTTTGCAATGCCTTGTTAACATGCTGCTGTGACCCAAGACATTCCCTAATTATCTTATCCTAAATGTCCCAAAATAGTCCAAGATGCTGTCATTAGGTGTCTTGTCACTCCAAAACCCAAAGATAACTCTTCACAAACACAGAAAAGCAGGAAATCTCCAGATTTAAGAAAATGGAATCAGCATTTTCTGCCATTTCTAGTCAAAAATGTATCAACCCTCAGAATAGTTGTTGATATTTGTTGTGTTGATACAGTAATGGATTGGTCGATAGTTGCAGCTCTACAAAATGTAACCACTCGTTTCTGATCTCGTGTCATGGCCTTAAAGTCGTGCATTCCCTATCCCTGCCGTGTGTGTTCGGGTCCTGGCTCGGCTCGGGGCCTGGCCTGGTGGTGGGCCAGCTGCAGAAGTCTGTCTCCTCTCCTCTCTCCCCTCTCTCGCCTCTCTCCCCTCTCTCCCCTCCTCATGCTCTCAGTGCTATCAGGTTGCCTGTCCTCCTCCTTCAGCCCATTACACAGGCCTCTTTATGCTGCTCTAAAAGCTGCTCATGTTCAAACACTCCTGGGAAAAGCTCCTTAAAACACGTCAAGAAGAGGGGCCCTGTCTGGTAAAATATTAATAGGAAGTTAATTGGTTGTTAATGGACTAGTGCTTGAGTAGGAATCACCCTCCATTAGACAGGCCACAGAAACAACCCATTCAGGGGTGTCATCTTACCGCCTCCACAATCTAATTGTTTTCCGGTCACTCTAGCTGTGAGTAACCTGGTGTTAAAGACATTATTGATGAACTTTTAGGTGAGGTTGAAAGAAGTATTGTGCACATTTCAATTCCATTTCAGCTTGGATAATGTGGGTTTTCATCCGTCTTTGAGTTGTTTTCTGTTGTCATACTCTCACATTCAAAGGCACATTGAATTTTTTCCATTTCCTTAACTTCCACATCAGGAAATCATTTCAACTTTTTGTTGTTTGTGGCTAGTGTGTTTGTGCTTTCCGTGGTTTGCCGTTACCCAGCAGAAGAAAAAAACCTTGTTCTGCAAGAGTAGGCATGTAATATTGATGCAGAGCAGACCGGGAGAAAACACCGAAATCAAATGGAATCTGAGCTAAGTTCAAATGTCGACATCAACACATACATTTTTGATCATTGCAAAAAAACCTACAAGAAACCATTCCTTTTAAGGTCAGAGTCAGAGGGGCATGTGCGGCGTGGAATATATTTAGAATTAAGTGATATTTCAGCATGTCTTTCAATCCTAAACTTCGTTCAGCTCCAATTAATTTATGAGAGGGACTTGTTGAAGGAGGTTGTTCAGGAAATGGGAGTTAAAATGGTGGTGGAGAGGTTACCCAGACAGACTACTTTTTACAGTACAGGGCTATTTTAATGAGATAAATAAACCAGCTCTCAGAGATATGTCATCGTCTCTTTAGCCCTACAGACATTTGTTAATGATGTAGAAAAAACATGTGATTTCATTTTCTATAACCAATTTTAAAAAGACAATTCTGATATTTATAAATGTAATTGTCATTTGGTTATTTATATTTCATATTCTAATAAAATGAAGCTTTAGCTTGCAGATGATATTAGTGCCAGGCAGAAACATCGTTTTCCCATGACTGTTCAATTTGAAATGTTTTTTAGCTGTTTTATTTAATACATTTTGTTTGTGTCTGTACATTTCTCTTAAATTCACAAAAAAGTAAATGTATATTTTTAAATGCATTATGTAAGCATCATTTTAGTGTCGAATTATGCTTGAATCCTTTTTTTTTTTTAAATCTGAAAACTTGTTATACAAAATAATTAATCTTATTGCATATCAACTGGGGAAATGAGGAAATGTCATGGTGATATCTATTAGTTAAACATTTCAACACGTTTTTTTGTGTTTTGAAAAATATATGACATTTTACAATATTTATCTTTAAAAGGCAGTTTTGTCAAAATAGTTTTTTTCACATACTTTGACTCGTAAATCTCCACATAGGAACATTTACCAAATGCGCAGTTTAATTCGTAATTCTATTTTAAAAGTTTTGTTTGTTTATGTATCTGATTTACGGAACATGTTATTCCTAAAAACATGGAGGAAATCGTTTTTTATGGCTACTGACAGTATTTCTATGATTTATGGAGTGATAAAAAGAGATATCCAAAACTCCCACCGCAACTTTATAAATTGACAATCATATGTCAACAAAATAAAACAACCAATTGTGAACATATGTGATTAAATAATCCCTAATTTGCATGTTCAATTCATGATATCAAATAATAATTGCCTTAGTATGAATAATAAACATGAATAGTTTCAAGTTGATATTTGTTTGTTTTTACTCCATTCCCCTGTAGAGCCTCCTTAAGTTTTCTCTATTTAACTCCGACTTACGCCTCTAATTGAAACACATTCTTTATTTACTCTCCCCTTTACTGCCATGACCTCCCATCTCGTGACTCTGACCATTTAATGGTAACCCTGTTCAAACATTGAGCAAATCCGTGTCCAATTACATTACCGAGCTAATGCGAATGGATCCAGCAGATGTTGCTTCTGCTGGGTCTCAGTTCTCTGCTGCAGATTCCGCAGCAGCCACTAGATGGTATTAAAGCACAGGCTGCCATTCTGATGCCAGATCTGCAAACATGGCTGTTTCCTCTAGGATGAATGGGAGAAATAAATCTCCCAGGCTTTCTTGTTTGAGTATGATATGTTCTAGTTTCCTGCTGAGATCTATTACCTGGCCGGGTGCAGCGTGCCATAATCCTGAGGGTGTGTAATGCACTGGCAGAAAATATGTCTGTCTGATGTTTTCTAAAAGCCTGTCTGTTCACTTTACTGCTTATCAGAGTGAAATGTAAAATATCAGACGGGGAATATGAGTATTACCATTAGCATGCACTCAAACTTGTGCCGTAATGCAAACCGTGTGCATTTCCTCCCACTCTGCGCTCGTTATTAATAACACACACTCATGCTTCAGTTGTTTATTATTCCATATTAAGCTGTAATTATTGCAACAAATGAGCAGATTCTTGGCTTGACCTTTTTATCGTTTCGCAGGAAGAAAAGCTACAATGGATACTGGATGATGATTCACAACAGAGCACTTTGCAAAGAACACTTTTTAAGAAAACTGTAGAAAAGTTACAACAGTATGAAATGTCGATCTTGGAAAAAACTAGATAATGTTTGACATTTAAAAACAAGCAAAAAAAAGTCACCAATAGTTAGTTAAATGATGAGTCATTCGCGACTATTTGGCCAAAATACTTTCTTCAGTGCGACCTTTTTTAAAAACTACAAAATTCATAAATATACAATTAAATGTTGTAGTCACTCACGGTGTAAAAAGAGTGTGTGTTGCCTCCGCCTAAACCATTAGTCGACTATTATGTCTAAGGATGAGAACAGCTTTCAGACATGTTTTTATACTCAGGCGAGACAGCGTTGCCTCTTAGCATGCATGCCGCGACGGTTTATTACCTGTCAATCAAATGTGATCATCTCAGGTGCTCACAATAACATTCATTGTTAAAAAGCTAATCCAAATGTCATACCACTGCACACAGACAGGCTATGATGATGTGAACTCTGCAAACAGGGTTTTCCCCTCCTGAAATTAAACATAACCTGTTGTCGGTTATACATATATGCAGAAGAAGAAGAAGAAGAAGTCTTACATGCCAGGTGTTTAGCCTGTGTGGAGGAAGTCATGCTAAAAAACGAGACATTTCATACAGATATCAGGCAGTAGGAGAACAGAGTAGATGCAATAAGATTGGAAGAATGTGCTGAATGCACTTCATTTAGCTTCAATGTGCTTCACTGTCACCCTGTAGTAGGTTAAAAAAAGGCTTACACCTCATGAAAGGATAAACCCTCTAGCCGTTTAAGCTTTTCCCAGAAGTGGCTGAAGCTCAAGTGACATAAAGGACAATCACGAGCCCACCCTTCAGCCCCCCCCAACCCCCCGCCACACCGCTCTAGGCTGTGTTGTGGAAAAGGATGGGCTTGACCATGCCCGAGAGGATTTTGGGAACATGGACGCTCACGATCTCGGAGATCATCTCTGGGAAGTTGACACGCGTCTGGAGGGACTGAGCTTGGATGAAGAGATCGTAGGTGAACTGGTGTAACTTCCTCACAATCTGAGAAGAAGAGGAGGGGTTATTAGCACTTGTGGAATCAAGTACATTTATTCAAGTATTTGCATTTATACTACTTAAAGGTCACCTATTATGCAAAATCCACTTTTTCATGTATTTTATACATCAACATGTGTCCCCTCTGTGTGAAGAGACTCTGAACGTTTCAGGAACAAAGATTCTCTCTCTTTTTGTCCTGATCCATTTCTATAAAAACAAGAGAATGAGCTGATCAGATTTTGGCCACTTTATGATGTCATAACGATTTGTTGGCTTGTGTAACCATTAGCCAATCACCAACCAAGGTAACCCCCCCCCCCCCCCCATTATCACCTGCATCTCCTCCTAGAGCACCATTGTGTTCTTTTTAACCAAATATCTCTCAGAGGGCGTGGGGAGGGGCTCCTTATTTTCATCTAAAGTGACAGACAGAGAATCAGCACTTTTGAAACAGGGCTGAAACAGAGGGGATTATGGGTAATGCTGCAATGATCTGTTTGGTGTTTGGAGCCAAACACTTCAGAGACATGTTTTGTATATATCTGAAACATGTAATATATTGACATTATAACAGGGGACCTTTAATACTCCACTAAGGGTTGCACTTTTTGAAAATAAATCCCTATTTGCAATTATTCTTGACTGGAATTACAATATGATTCATAATGGGAATAATCAATTTTGAACATTATCATAGAAATATAGAGTAAAATGATCATAGTGTGATTTGTTTGTGTGTAAAGAGAATCTGTAGGCTGTGACTGCTCTGCAGCAACACAGACATTTCAATAGAACAATATTTCACATATTTTGCCTCCACTGGATATTGCACTAGTGCATGAGGTAATTTAAATAACATATTAAAACAAATTTCAACCCTAACTACATTTCAAAATGTAATTTTCTTAAATATATTTCTTACTACACTAAATCTATCTGGCAGCTTTAGTTACTTAACAGATTCAGATTATTAGCTAATCGAAACCAGCGCCACCTTTAACAGCTAGGTGGGTAACTCATATGTAAAGTTACCAATAAATGAATATCTCATTTCATTTAGTAAGAATGAATGTAAATAATATATTAAAGGAAGGATAAAAAACATTAGTTTGACAGCAGCTCTTCAGATAATGTTTAAATGTTGCGTTCAAAGCGAGATACATGCATTATTATAAAATTCAAAAGGCTGGGAGGACGTTGACTAATGGATTTGAGGAACTGTCAAGAAGATTTAAAGAAAAAAACTCTCCAACGATCAGCCTCTTTCAAAATAATGGGAACATCATAAACAATACTATAAAAGATAGTAGTAAAGTAAAAGATAAAATGATTTTAAAAAAAAAGATTGTATTGGATAGGAATCTTAGAGCGGAGATTATGCCGAGTGAGTACATTTAGTATTTCAGGAATATCGTGATTCCAATACTTCTGTAACTTTACTCAAGTAAGATTTTGAATGCATCACCTGTGACAGAGTGTTTGCAATGTGTCACAATCTATTAATGCTACTTTGACTTTGCAAAGTACTTCTTCCACTGGTGGTTATTAGTGACAGAGATGTGACGCGTGTATACAGCATTGAAAGAGAACAAAGCCCTCAGATAAAGGGGGAAAGGGAAAAAGACATGGAAGCTGTCTCCTGCCATGAGATTTAAGAGGTGGTTTAAGAGATGACACTCATTGTGCCGCTGTAAGCCCCTCAGGCAAGGGGAAGCCGAGGGGTCTGAACTGCAGGGTCTTGATCAACTCCGCTTTTTCTGCCTTAAGGGCCCTGCCAGACAATCCCTGGCTGCCTGGCTGATCTGAGATGTGAGTGGGACACTGACAAAGCTGAGCCTTTAAGAGTAAATCCACAGTGAAAGATTTGAGGCTCAAAATGCCGCAGCTCGGCTCTCTTCGGGGGGAAACTTTCCAGCGTTTCTGGGCTCGCCTCAACCACCGAAGGTTTACTTCTTTAGATTGCTATTACCAATTAGTTTTACAAGCTATGACGACAGTACTGAGGAGCAAAGCAGTCCATGTGCACCCTCTAGTGGTGGCATCACAAACAGCAATCTGTAGTAATATCTCCATTAACAGAGTTGTTTATAGTCCAGGTATGCACAGTTTTAGGAATAATAACCTCAAATATACTTTCGTTAATAATAATAATACTAACTTGAAATGATATAGCTCCTTTCAAAAAAGCCAAGGACGCTTAAGAAACCCATGAACACTTTCTTTCAGGTTTAAATTACTTTATTTATCTTTGCATCTTCTGTACATGAAGTAGAGGGATGTGCAAATTATAGTAAAACAAAAACAATAAAAGGGTTGTATAGCATTTATTGGAACCATTTAATTTAGTAAAAAACAACACATTTTGAATTGTGTTGTTTATTTTATTCTTATTCTTATTCTTATTTGTTTAAGACTGTGGAATACTCACCTTGGATTGTAGGACAAAAAACTCCTTGAGAATGAATTAAAAACAAGTTTTTAACTTTAAACCTTTGAAATATGGATCTTAATATGGGCTAACCTGACTTGTGACATGTTGTTGTTGTTGTGTTGTGATTCAACTGTTGCTATTTCTCTCAACGTTGCTATGCATTGTTAGTTTCTTATCTTTTCTTGCTTCGTAAAGCATTAATAGACACTATGGTGGATAGTGTATGTATAATGTTCATAAACACATACAAAGAAAGATACCTGTTGTTCTGTAAGGCATTATTTTCTTTTATAGCTGCTCTTTTTTCTTTAAAGCTTTTGTGGTTTCACAATTAATACTACTTTAACTAAATGCAGCATACAGTTCTTCTGACTCAGGCTGGACTTTAAGCTTTTCAAGGCACTTGCCTGTTAGACACTTCGGTCTGTTAAATGTTTATTGTGGCGTGATAAAGGCGTCTACCAAGAGCAATGTTGGTGTGCTAGTAAAAAACAGATGTAAAACTATTTATATTGTCATAACTGGTGCAAGTTTCCTTGGTTGATTTAATATGCTCTGAATTTTATTTGCACAAATAAAATTCCCTCCTTCCCTCTCACGATGTTGGCACTGTGAGCAATGTGTATTCCAGTCAACCTGAGGTTTACAACATCACACTAATCACCTGCAGGTGTGAAGAATATCAAAAGAACAGATGATGTTTCATGATGTTTCATGTTTGCATCTGCAGACGTGATCAGCTGATGCTGCTGTTCCCTGTTGATACTGTATATTAGTTTGAATGTGCGTCTTACAGCTACAGCATTACATAGTGCGGTGCAGAGATGATGTATGTTTGTAGAAAGACCCGGAAGGTATCATAGCCAAGGCCTCCCTCCCTGGGATATTTCCACACATTTATGATAGTCTCCACATATTAACACCACTTTTATAATAATAGTTGAAGCTAAAATCCAACTGCCAGAAGTAAAAGCTATAAACAAACTACATCACGGTAGCATGGCTGTGCCTCTGCTAAGCTAAAGGTGGCTAATGTTCCATCGGATGACATTTCGAAATCTTTTTTAAGACACTTGTTAGCAACCGCACCTTTTTAAACAATGTTAAGGCTTCAGGCATTCACGAGTGAGGCATTCACTGACGCATTTTATATCATGGAACAAAACTGGAAATCTTGTGAGCTTGAATACACCACAGACCTTATTTCAGATATCTAACCAAAACCTAATTATTAACTAAAACCTCATTTGTATATCTTATTTGATCTTTTATTGCACATTCTTACTTTTATTATATAGTACATTATATTTGTATTAGTTATTTTATTCATTCTATAATGGAACAACTGTCACAAAAACCAGCTTCCCCCTGATTATTTAAGTATTTCTAATTTTGATTAATTCAAAAATACGAGGAACCCTGGAAGTGCTGAATGCTAACTCATTTCCGGGTTTTAGGACTCATTCCTGCACCACTCTATTGGCTGGGACTAGATTAAGGAGGATGGAAAATGTGAGTTTAATCCTTACAGTAATTGTATATGAGTCACTGCTACCACCAGAGGGTGACTCAGTACTTTCCCTGAGATTATACAATCGGTGTACAGAAGCTGAACCAGGAGGTGGTGACACTCTGCTACGTGTGCAGTGGCAGGCTGGGGATTTGTTCCCCAATGTCGTACCCTGGGTTCACCCTTCGAGGAAAAAAACCCTTTTATCAGGATGACATTACTGTCTGTCTGCAACTGAAATGAAATGGACCACTGCTTGAATTTTAAACATAATAGCTGATAAAGTAAGTGAGGAATTAAATGATTAACAAACTTAGAGTGGCGCAGCTAGTTGAACTTTGATACACACTGAATCTGGTTCATGGATGTCCTTGACGCTAGTTTAAATTACATACAGGTGAAAGTTTAAAGTCACAGCATTTAACCAGATCCCACTCTGATGTTTCATTTGAATATATTTAAATGTAATTTAAAAACTGTAATTACTCTGCTAACTTAACTGTAAATTGTATCTTGTATATGACATGTTGTGAGTTTGTGTTATGCTGGCCTATCATAATGTACAACACCTTCAATTCTGTATATTTACATTGTGTATTCAATATTTTAATAGTTCTATTTTCTCATTTATAACACTTTTCTCACGCTGTATTTATGACGGCGATAAACCTGACGGCGATAAACCTGACTCTTATTCTGGGATTGAACTGTTTTTCATTTTGTTCGATTTCGCAATGGCTGTTGACTTTTCCCTCGTCATATACGTGTAGAATAGTGTGTATTACCGACTGGAGGTAGTCCAGCAGCTGAGTGAGCTGGAACAGCCTCTGTGTGCGGGTGGTCTCTCCGCGGTGGCTCGCCAAGCGGTCCAGCTCCTTTATGTAGGAGGTCCGCAGTTCATCAAAACAACGCTGGTTCTTCAGGCCCTCCACTGGCACTGTGACCACAAACCCAGAACACAACAATAAATCTCACGGACATTATCCATCCCATCAATTCCCAGAAGAATGGCTGAACTCTATTATACTCTTATTTCACTTGCTCGACATGACATTCAACGTATTATTTCCTTTTTCCCAGCGAACTCACTGATGCTGAAGAGGACCAGGGCCTTCATGCAGAGGAACTCCTCCTGGGTGACCTTCAGCATGCAGAACCTTTGGGAGAGCACCTTCATCCTCACACAGTGTTCATACATACTGGACACTTGCATCCGCTGGCTGCAGGGGGAATACAAAAAATGGACGATGTGAGTGAGAGAAAGGAGAAGGAGCACCAGCTACGACATAAGGAGGAGGCAAAGAGAGCGTCAGGCGAGGAAGAAAAGAAGGAGGATAATTAATGGACGCCGAAGTGGAAAAAGCAGCAGAGGTGAGAATAAAATGAGTTGGATAATGGAAAAGGGAACGACGTAGAGCCTGAGAAAAATGAGGGTCAGCAACGAGGGCAGGCGTATCCATTTCCATGCAGTTCAGAAGCAGCCCGAGAGAGTGACAGAGGTCTAATGCAGGTGTTTTGCTAATGTCGCACAAAGTGAAAGCTGCTCCGAGGGCCCGAGGCTGGTTTTACCATTCTCAGCGACACGCTCGTTAAAAAACGGAAAGCTATTAAAGAAATGGCAGAGTGGTTAGATACTTCTGTTTTATCAAGTGCAACGTTTACTTTCAAAACTCCGCGTGAAGTTTGCTGAAAGTACAGAGAAAGGACAAAAAGCAGGAGTCGAGGTGTCAGGAAACATTTTTTTGATAAAGGCTGGAGGAGGTTGTGGCGCGAATCAGAAAAAAACAAACTCTACACCGCTGAAGTTCTTGGGGACTGATGGTTTCGTGGAGATGAAACAGAATAATTCATCTGAGGTGATCCCTCTGCGGCCACGTGAATCAGACGCAAAGGGAAATGTAAGAACACAACAGACTTGTTTACTGTCTCGCTTAGAAAAAGGCGCCATTCATCGTGTTATTTCTTATAAATCTTTCTCTGAAGCTTGTATTCCTAAGTGGCTTTTCTTTCCCATCACGGTGACAAGTGAAAACTCTTCGTATTCCACCAAAGCCAAATGTCACAGTGATTACTACAGCGGTTAAGGGCCGCCACAAACTTTATTTGTCTGCTAAAGAAACTGCGACATGACAAACTTCTTCTAACTTCCATTCTTTGAAAGCAATATCAGAACTTTGGTTCAAGTATTTTTTCACTACTTACTCATTGAACACCAGGTCTGGAGCAAAGTAGAGCAGGGAGCTGTTGGTGAGTGTGTAGGACCTCCATCCCAACGCAAACACCATCACCCCCATCCATGACAACTGAATCACAGACATCTGATCATCCACGTGCATGTCACGGAAACCTGTAAAAAACACATCATGAAATCACACTCCCCAGTTCAGTTGAATAGATATCAACACTTCATACTACACTGAACAAAAATATAAACGCAACACTTTTGTTTTTCCTCCCATTTTTCAACACTACCCCTCACACCAGATACTGACTGGTTTTCGGACCCCCCCAATAATGCAAAAATGCACATTTCAGAGTGGCCTTTCATTGTGGCCAGCCTAAAGCACACCTGTGCAATAATCATGCTGTCTAATCAGCATCTTGATATGCCACACCTGTGAGGTGGGATGGATTATCTCGGCAAAGGAGAAGTGCTCACTATCACAGATTTTTTCAGATTTGTGAACAATATTTGAGAGAAATGGTTATTTTGTGTATATAGAAAATGTTTTAGATCTTTGAGTTCATCTCATGAAAAATGGGAGCAAAAACAAAAGTGTTGCGTTTATATTTTTGTTCAGTGTAATTAAAAGAAGAATCACTGCAGTGTGGATACAGTGTTTGCCTTTTCCACCCATAAATATGAGCGTACCCCCCTCTAGTGGTCTATTTATGAACAGGTTTGGAAGGGATTGGCTCATCAAACTGATGTTCAAAATGCATCAAATCCTGGCGAGGCTTGCCATCTGGTGATGTCGTGGCCTTGCCCCAAGATTACAATTATAAAACCAGGTATCAGACATTTCCTGACGATGTAAATGACTGGGAAATGTAATCTACCTCTCAGTGTTGTCTATCTTGCTCAGAAAGTGTGACCTCGCTGGTTTTGCTAAGCTTAAAACAATACAATCTGTCTGGACACACCAGCTAAAAACACCTACATGTGGTGTTGACTCGTGTACAAGTCAACCTTGGCCCACAGTGGTTTACCTGGTATTGCCTTGGCCCAGCGCACCACAGTAACCAGCTGTCTCTCCCCCAGCTCATTGAGGCTGGTGAGCAAGGACACAGGGCTGTCTGGCTGCGCGTGATCGTGCCCGGCATTGACGACAGCCGGCTCTATGGCCTGCAAGACGCTGAGCAGGGAGCGGCAGGAGCGCACGCTTGGGGGAATCCCTGAAGCCAGGCAAGCTACTGAAGACATACAGAAGAAGAGTATTAAAGTAACATTACAAGTAAAACTATATTAAGTGGAATTTATGAGACACTTATCCTCACTTTGAGCCGCTACAGCTGCACTTCCAGGCTCCAAGATGGCATCTCTGTTTCCCCAGGGAGCCGGAGGAAGCTCCTCCTCTCCGCTCCTCGGCTGTCCGGCTCCCTTAAGCCTACGACCTAGACAAGGAGAAGAAAACAGGGCCGAAAGGAGATAACAAGTCTGCATGTATACGTTGTTTTGTCTGATTTATTACACAATAAATAAAAACAAATCAGGGGAAAAAAACGAAACGAGTATAAACCAGATTCTGTTCCTTATCACTGCAGAGGGGCAAGGCCAGGAAAAAGCTCTTCTGAAACGAATTTGTTACACTGTATTTAAACAGGGACATTTGATTAGTCAGCTCTGATCCAATACATGTAAGCTATCTAACCACCACCTTTTCAAATGAAAATCCCTCATACTTTCCATTCTCAGTCTCTCTTTGGGATTTTATATTTAGTCCCTCACCTTTGAGGCTCATTCCTGACATGAAGCACCTCTTTAAACGGCACGAGGCGCAGTTTTTCCTCCGCAGCTTGTCGATGGTGCAGTCATTCCGGCTGGCACACAGATGGTTCTGCTTACCTGGTGGTACAGAAAGGTTTCGGGGGAATGAGGTAGCGTTTTCAACAATGATTAGGCTTCCACTCATAGTGCTGATATGTGGGTGTTTACTGATAACATGAAATAACTCGCCCTCATGTAAGGTCACTTTGCCCTGCCTGAATGCACCAACGAGTGGGCGTAAGAAATTAAATCAGCGCGAGTGATTGTGTGTGTCTTTGTGTGCACTCGTGTGTTTAAATTGGTGTAGCACCCACCTGCAGCGGCTCTCTTGAAGAATACTTTGCAGCTGCCGCAGGTGACGGCTCCGTAGTGACAACCTGAGGCATCGTCGCTGCAAACCTGACACACTCTCCTGTCCGACAGATACACACCTGGGAACAAATCCTCATGCCTGGACACATAAAACATAAACAAACATATGAAAGAGAAAGAATTCACCAGTGGACACAGATTCTGCATTTTTGAAATGGTTTCATCATTAACAGTTGCAAATAGCATGAACAAAGGCAGACAGTCAAACTTTAGGTCACAAGGTTTTGTCTCAGAGATCTGTTAAGACCTTCAGGGCACTAATTCCCTAAATCCAATCCAGTTATAAAACATTTCCCTATTCCATGATTGATTATATAACAAGTGAGGCACATCTGTGATTAACCAGCAAAGTTAGATGTTTTCATTGTGTATTCAATCAGGACATTCTCTTCTATTCAAAGCCAGATGCAGCAACAGGTGCTGTATCTCTTGTTTACAGTGACAGTGGTATATTAAGTGGTATTTTATGTAGTTAGTCACAGCACAGTCCAAGTTAGGTAAACTTTGATTCAGTCTAGCTACACACTAAAACACAACTTGGCCAAGGCCAAGATGAGCATATGTAGCTGTTAGAGCCCAAATTATTTATTGCTGATTACACAAGCTGTCCCTGCAGCACAACTGGGCACCAGCATAAGGCATAGCAGAGGATAATGCAATGTTGGGTGGATTTTATTTATTTGTGCAGCCATGTCCAAATATCCTCTGCGGCTCTATATATAAATATCAAGAAGAACAGGAGGAGATTGCAGCTTTAGACAATGGATTTAATAAAGGATCAAGTTGATAACCCTTATTTAAAAATCCAACAAAGCAACATGCAACAACTGGGCAGATGAAAGCATGGTCACTACACAATGTTCACGGTGCATTTGTCCTTTTATTTCTGACAAAAAAAAGATGAACTTGGGCGGACAGAATGAAGCCCTCAGTATAATTGCACTCGATATTATGCCAACAAAAACCAAGTCAAAACAAATCATTGAAACGTACTTACCTAAAAGTGCGATCAGAGCAATCCAGCCAAACAGATGGTTCAGTCTTGATAGTGGAAAGAGTGCCGTGTCCTTGAGGAATTACACTTTGGTAACTTTCCATTTGGCCATAGCCGTGTGTCATCGCTGCTCGCATGCCACCTTTGTCCTCCTTGTTGTACCAGAGACAGTGGCATTCCTGCATGGATCCGAGAGATGCTGGCCCACAGTTACAGTATTTGCACAACAAATTACGTCCGCTTAAACCGCCCCTCTCCGGCTCGGATCGATTGCTTCGGGCGCACCACGCTCCCGGAGTGTCCCTGTATAGGTTTGGATTTGCGGAGTACGCAGAGTATGGTATCAAAGGCAACATCTCTTCCACCTGAGAGGGCGCGGGCAGCTCTTCCTGCGGGTTGATGAACAGGTTAGACTCCCTGCAGACATACCTAGATAATACAGGGTTACGCGCCCCGTTCTGCGCGCTGTCTATGTCCCCCGATGTGAGCAGATCCATGCAGCTCACCTGCTGAATGCCGTGGCACACTTCTCCAAAGTCGTCTTTAAAGGCAGTGTCACGTAATAGAAGCTGGTCTGAGTTGACATTAGGAGCCGTTTGTAACTCCTGAACTCCCCGGGAACTACTCTCCATGGTGTGGTGGAAGTCTGCGAATATGCTGCTGCTGCCGGAGCACTGATTCATGTTGTTAAGCGGAGAGGACACTGAGTCTAAACCAAGTGACACCGATACTGCCTTACTTAGCTCAGCGGTAGTTGGGCAAGAAGCACAGGTGTCCGCAGTGTCCGCGCGCTCGTTTATTAAAGAGTTTGATATTTCTTCTAAGCTCGAGCGAAAGGCCATCTTCCGCTTCCGTCAAGACAGTACTGTGTGAGCAGTGTGCTGGTTACACTGGGAAACAAAATAAAACAACGCACTTCAGGCGAGAAAACGCCTACCCTGCGAGACTCCGGTCATGTGTCGGCGGAGGAGGAAATAATACAGAGCAGCGGGCTGTCGACGTACAGGGAAGGGACGTCCCGCCGAGCTGTTCCGCGAATGAAAGCAGGGCTGGATACTTGTTTCCTATTGCCTTTTTTCTTTTTTTACAAAGCTCCGTTGTATTTCCGCGGGGGCAGAGCAGAAACTCGCTCCATAAATAACGATTACAACTTTGTAACTTGTCTTTGAACTCTGGCATGTTTAGTTCTCGTGAGTGAGAATAGCAAGGATTAAATTATCGCCACATCATGACAGGCTTCTTTAGAAACATTCTCACCTAAAGCTGCCATGTTTGTTCAGAATTGGATTTTCTAAATTATAATATTCTCTTTCTCAGTATGTTGTGGACAATTAAAGGTGAGCTTGTTTGTATTCGGTTGTCTTATTTACACGGTGAATGTTGTTCGATATAATACAACTTGTCCTGCACAGCACTAACTTTTCTGAAAAAAAATCAAAATAAATATAATTTTATATACCGTTGGTCAATGAAGGGTCTAATAGTCTGCATGTGATGGATGAGGATGTCATTGTCAGGAACAAGAGATGGATGAAATAAGCCTTTCAAAGCACAACATACTGCAAGAGAAAGATTATTTTCACATAATCATATTTTATTCTATGTTTATTTACATGACTGATTAAATTAGGTTATTTTTGAGAAGGGAAGTAAAGGGTTGGTTGTCACATTCATTAGATCTCGCTCCATAGAGATGTGAAAACATGTTGGTACTAAGGTCAGAATAGAGTCAGAAGTCACCTACAGGAACATATCAGGAGTCAAAAACTTGACATTGAGGTTAAAACAGTAATCACCATTGGATGGTTACAACATTGCTCATAATGAAAATATTTCATTCAGAATGCAATGGGCTTTCCAATAACAGTACCTCACTATTAAGCTCTATAGTAGAGCTTTTCTTAGTTAGGCTACAGCAGTGCTTCTCAAACTTTGTTCAGTCATGTACCCCCTTTGAAACATTTTCTCAGCCAAGAACCCCCTGACCGACCCCGAAAATGTTTGATCGAAAAAGCCTATACAAATAATTCCAATATAGTGATGTTCCCTCAGTGTGTGATTTATTAACTCCTTTACAACAAACTAAGGATATTTTCATTTTATGCATGAAAAAAGAAATTTAAACTGATTTTTCAAAGGAGTTTTTCAACTGAAGTAATATCTGTTTAACAAACCAATGAACAAAATGATATATTATGCAAAACTATAAAATACAATACACCAATTTGACATGTTTAATGAGGACCTCCTTGGTGGTTCTAGGAATATTTTATATAAAATTGTGTTTTCTATTTCATTTATTGTACTAAGATTATTTTTGTAATCATGCATGGTATTTTTTTTATTAACTCTTTTTTGTTTTGTTTTTTTAAATCTCACGTACCCCCTGCAGTACCCCAACGTACCCCTAGGGGTCCGCGTACCCCCATTTGAGAATCACTGGGCTACAGCATGTGGTTGTTAGCTCAGTTGCCAGCAAAACATTTGGGATGCATGTCACATTCTCATAAGCTTTTGAAAAGATCGTCTCATTTGGCACAGCAAAGTAATTGATAGTGTAATTCCGTATTGCACAAACAACACACTGAAATTGTTTCTGTGCATTTTACTTACGTGATGAAGAATACATAATTTAACATTTAGATGGACGTGGCTTTTATGCCATTGTTTTTTAATAATCAATTTTATTAAAGTTTTCATTAGTTGGCATTTCAAAATGTGTGTAGTACAATTGACAAGGACCATAGCAGAGCTTTTCATAAATGACAGCATAGATAATGTTTGTTTTGCAATGCTGAAATGGACCATGAATGTGTTTTTTATTCCCATGTCATTAATAATGCATTTTCAACAGTTGTCACTTCTGACTTATTTCTAGATGAAACAGCATTGAAATCAAGGACAGTATAATTTGCTGTTATGTTTAATTTAATATTCTATCTACGCTACGCAATATATTGGACCTACTTCTAAAATCTGTCAATGTGTCCAATTTCTTAATCTATCCTTATCTTGTCTTCAATCGGGCCCTCTCACATGCACTCAAATTCATCAATGCGTTGTTTGGTGTTGCCCTGACGTATCTGACGTAGGGTCTTGTATTTGTCGCGACCTGCCTTCACATTCTCTGCATGAATCAGGTCATTTGGGGTCTTTTTGCTCTCGTCAACAGCTCCAGCCAGCTCGATGCTCAGGCACTGAAGGAAAACACAAAAACAGAGTGAATGAGATCCTGTTTCCTGAAACTCTTTTGGAGACTATTCAGGAGCCTTGCCCCTCTCCCTCAACCCTGTGCCCACCTCAATCCCAGTCTGGAAACACCCTTTTGTCCACAGTTATTAAGTCCAGTTTTGTGTTGAGTCCTTTATGCAACATCATATCTTATTTTGGCTGCAAGATACAGACCAATTTTATTTCATTTGTTATAGGCCTCTGTCTGGGTGACGTTTGAATGAGTGCAATGGAATAATAATTTACCTGCACCAGTGTTTTATTATGCAGAGTGCACTTAGTTTAGTTGAAACCTAATTTTTGGAGGCAATTAAGCTGCCATTTTACAGCAGCGTCAAAACCTCTATAGTACAGGGTCAACACACAGCAACTGTACCAAAATGAATTTCAAACCACAAAATTGTAGGCGGTGGGTCAAGAAAGAGGCAGCTAGACTGATAAGCTGAGGAACATGTTGCTCCATACATCATATTAAGCCTAAGTTAATAATAAAGAACTTACTTAAAAATATGTTGAAATATTTTGATCAATGGAAATCAGTGACTGAGAGCCAGAGATTATCTGGAGACAAGACTAAAGTCTCAAACCAGCAGATATGTGAGGCTGCATTTAGGCACATCAGGGCTCAATGCCACAGTGTCAGCATACTAACACGCTCATACAGACAATGATATCATACTGATGTTTGGCAGTTTATATTTATCAGGCACACAAATCTTCAATTGGTCGGTTAGAATGCTGACATTTTGTAATCAGGATTTCACAGATTAGGACGATGAGAACTACAGTAGTTTAGACCGGCTAGATGAAAAGTCCGAGAATTAAAAGCAATCAATCATTTCAGATATTTTTGTCAAATTGTCAACCTCATGATGACAAAAGAGAATATTTTCTTTTTGGTCAGGGGATCAGAAAAGTGGTATGCCATTAATTTGAGGGACTATGAACGTCAGTACACAACATGTGTGCTTATTAACATTGTAGATTTTTCTTTCACAGTAAATGTAAACTTTTAATGTGCTGCTGGCGTTAGAAGAGAAGTCATAACATCACCAAAGTCAGAGGGGGTCATCCTCTTGGGACCATGAATGCCTATACACAATTTCATGGCAATCCATCCTATTGTCATTGAGATATTGCAGTCCAACTGACAGTAAGACAATGAAATAGAACGCAGGTGTAGAAGCTTTAAGACAGCCAAGGGACGGCTAATCTGTATCTGAACATGACCTCTGCCCTGAAGGGAAATAAGAGATTAGCAAATCCATGAAATAGGACATTTGATTAGAATTTGCTTAACCTTACCTTGAGGTTTTTCTGCAGCCTCTCATTCTTCTGGGCCTCTGTTACTCGCTCCTCTTCGCTGCGATCTCGAACCGTGCCCGGAGAGGTCAGCTCAGCGCTCGCCTCTGCGCTGCTCTCGTCCGTCTCGTCGTGCTCGTGCATGGGAGGCTGGACAGAATCCTGGATTTGGACACCCATGAGTTTAGTCTTCAGCTCCTCTTTGGTTCGCTCCAAATCAGCTTCTACCACCATCGCCTGTCAAAACAGACCACTTGCAGTGAAGTGATGTGTTTAGATGTCAAAGTGCACTAGATTTGTTTCAAAATGTGATATTCACGTGGGCATGTATTCTAGGAAATTTGATTTGTACTACAACCAGGGGCAGAATTTCCATTAAGGTAGACAACTGACTCAGGCCCTAAGAAGCTATAGATCTATTATTCTTACAAAAGGCTCCCAATGCACAAATGCAACTAAACACACTTCTCGCTGTGTAAGCCTTCTTTTGCTTTAAAGTACAACATGTTATTACTATATTTATCCGACTATGTCTATGGAGACTATGAAAACGTTATGGGTTACGAAGCAGAATCAGATTTACACAATAAAAAAATAATGCATTATTATTAATCGAAAGCTCCACCTTGAAAAGACATTGAGAAACGTACATTTTGTTTCAGAAACAAAAGTTTAGCGTTCTTCTTCAACCACTGCCAATATCAACATTTACAGTTAGAAAAAGGGTGAAGAGTAAGATGGCATTTGCCTCAGGCCCCCAAATCCGTCCCTGACTACAACACAGAAATAAATTAAGCTCTGTATTGGGAACAAAAAGACAACTGGATAGTGTTCGGTGACATCTGACATTGTGCCTTTTTGCCTTTAACTTAAAGCACCCTCTTAGACCCCACGGACCCTTCGGTGGGTCCGAAACCACACAAAAAAAACAGAAGGCTAACGCTGAGCCTCTGAATTAGCCCTGTGCGAAAAAATCTTAACGCAGTTAGCACAGAAATCTAGCTATACCAATCGATATACTTATTGGATCTGCACAAACAAGCTTAGATAACATCCTGAGAGTCCACAGATTATAGAAATATATCACTGAGCGATCAGAACTTGTGACAGGGGAAGCAGGGGCGGATCTACCGGGGTGGCATGGGGTGGCAACTGCCACCCTAAAAAATAGCCTTGCCACCCCAGCTGCCACCCCAGTTGGCAGCTTTGTTTTGAAAGAAAAGTTGTGGCTCATCCAGAGGTCGCGTTAACCGAATATTTTCCGTCTATGACGGATTTTTTTTAACAATGACGGAAAAATCTGAAAGCAGTCCGTCATTTTGACGGATTAGAACAAACTCGGAACAGCGCCAAAGTTTCCCCGCAGCATGGCTCCGGTGTTAAGCATGCCTGCCAAAAAGGAAATGATACCGTTTCCAAACCCAACTTTGCCATACAAATCATTGAAATGTCTGTGAGTTTTGGCTTTACGCTGTGCGCACTCCCGCGAGGTGCAGTGGGCATGCATAACACGGCGCTAACAGTTCACAAGCGTGCACCCCGCCCCCCGTTGACGGTTCACGACTGTGCTCTCCCCCCCCCCCACACCCCCGTTGACAGTTCACGACCGTGCTCCCCCCCCCCCTCGGTTGACAGTTCTCCCCGACTGGTAATACTGAATTTTTACGGAAATTTTACGATCCTGTCCGTCAAAATGACGGACAGTGAAAAAGTCTAGCGCAACCTCTGGGCTCATCTGACATTTATGAGAGAAAATCTCTAATGTCCGAGTGCAAGTGAATGCAGCATGCTGGCGCGAGCATGGAAATACGATTGGCGGCGATTTCATTTGAACAGGACGGCGCAAAACGAGAAGCCTTCGGACCTAAGTAGACGGAAGGAATGAGGTATTTGCGGTCTACAGTGACAGAGAAGAGACTGTCAAGTTTGGCTGTACTTAGCGTTGAATCAAAACAACAAAATGGTAATCGCTGCATTCAGCTGTTATAGGCATGCCAACTTGATGCTCTGCTCACGGACGATCATAAACAACTGTTAAGATCATGACCTTGTATGTGTGTATATACTTTCTTTGTGGGGGTCTGCCCACAAAAAACTGTTTTAAGTCCGGAGAAAGTCGAAATAAGACGGTGTGTAAAACTACACTGCCCAGCCAAAAAAAAGTAACCACTTTGATTTAACCAGTAGGTAAGGACTTTCCACTGGATAATAACTGCAGCAATGTATATGTTTTAGCTGAATACACGTTTTTCAACCCTAACTGATGTAAAGTCAAGGTTGTAACTGTTTGCAATAAAGTCGAGGGGCGCTGAACTGTTCTTTTGAATCTTTTTTTTTTTTTTAACCTTTATTCAACCAGATTGTCCCTTGAGATCATAGATTTCTTTTTCAAGGGAGACCTGCAGCAATTAGGTTCCACATGAAACATAAAACAATAGAGGATATCATACACCATATTTACAAGCTACATTTACATACTTATCAACATTTACAAATACCCATAGTTTCAATGAGCATTTCATTTAGACTTGCTTTAAAAACATTCAGAGGAATAAAATTGCTCAGTTTTCAATTGTAGCTGTAGACTGTTCCAAGCAAGTGGAGGTGCGCACATAAAAGCTGTCTTACCTAAGACAGTCCTTGCTCTTGGCACATGTAACAATACTACATCATGCAATCTCAGACAATAGCTGCGTGCAACTCTCTGTGTTATCAGAGAGCAGATATAATACGGGAGTTTACCCAACATAGCTTTATAAATAAAGGTGTACCAATGACTGAGCCTCCGTACAGTAAGTGATGGCAAACCTGCCTTGGTATACAGTGATGTGTAAGTGCTTTACAATTTGTGACAAATCTCAGTGCGCTGTGATAGGCGGCATCTAATTTGTTCAGGCAATGGGCAGGTGCATTCATATAGACCAGATCACCATAGTCCAGCACAGGTAAAAAGGTCACAGTGACTAGCCTTTTCCTGGCTTCAAATGAGAAACGGGACTTGTTTCTGAAAAAGAAACCTAGCCTAACCCTCAGCTTTTTAAGCAGGTTATTGACCTGAAGTTTAAAATAGAGACAATCATCAAGCCAGATACTAATTTGTAACAGTCAACCACTTCAAGTATTTTTCCTTGCGCAGTTACAATATCCAAAACAGGCTCTGGTGTCTTTTTAGCTTTTGAAAAGAGCATTACCTTGGTTTTATCAACATTTAAAAGAAGCTTAAGTTCAGAGAGCTGAGTCTGAATAATGTTAAAAACAGCCTGTAAATTAACAACAGCCTCCTTAATGGAGGGACCTGCACAGTACATCACGGTATCATCTGCATAAAAATGTAAAGTAGCTTCATCCACATCTTCACCTAAACTGTTATATACCAGTGATGGTGCTGTTATATATACTGATATATATGGAGAATACAAGTGGACCTAAAACAGAACCTTGTGGTACACCATTAGCAATGTTTAACCACTCAGAAGTGAGCCCATCAAAGTGAACACATTTGGACCTTTCAGAGAGGTAGTTCACAAACCACCCCACTGCATGGCTGGATATGCCAATACTGAGTAGCCTCTGCTTTACGATGCGATGATCAACGCTTTGGAAAGGTCAATAAATAGGGCTGCATAACTCTGCTTATTATCTAAAATACTTGTAATGTCATTCACCACTTTCATTGTCGCAGTGATGGTGCTGTGTTTCTTTCTGAAGCCTGACTGATGTTTAGACAGGATATCATTTTTACATAAGAACTCCTTTACTTGTTCACTCACTAGGCGTTCGAGCATCTTCACCAGAACTGACAATTTAGAGATTGGCCTATAGTTATTTAGCATTTGTGCTGAGGGAGAGGTTAACAAGAGTAGTGAGAGGTGGAGCAATACAATCTGCAGCTATCTTTAAAAAGAAAGGTTCTACGTTGTCCGAGCCAGCCGGTTTCTTAGGATCTAACTTAGATAAGGCTTCATGAACAACATTAACAGTAAAAGGAGTAAAACTGAAAGGGTTTTCCAAACCACATTGTTCAGAGTCACAGAAGCAGAGTTAGTCACAGAATCAAACAGAGAGCCACAGGACACAAAATGCTTATTAAAGCAATTTAGCATAGTAGCCCTGTCCGATATAGTGCCAGATGCTGTGGTAAGGCACGGAGGTAGCTCATTACGGATCTCACCGGTGGATATTGATTTTATGGCTTTCCAAAATTTCCTAGGATTATTTAGGTTTTCTGTGGTAACTGACAAATAGTACTTCGACTTAGCACTATTGACATGTGAAGTGAAAAAAAAACGCAGCCATTCTACCTCTGAGCCTGATTTCCTAGCCTTTGCCCAGGCCTTGTATCTCTCATACAGGAGACTAGACAGTTCAGCAGAAAACCAAGGATTGTCTCGTCCCTTTACTCTAAAATGATGCAGGGGTGCATGTCTATCAATGATCTCCATAAAACCAAGATAAAAATAAGACCATGCAGTTTCTACATCAGCACACAGATCGATTTTTCCCCAATCAAACCCAAACAGATCATGAACAAAACCCTGCTCCACAAAATGTTTTGTGTCTCTCTTTATGATAATACGTGGTTTAACCTTTTGGACCTCAGTGTCCCTAATTGTGGCTCCAGCACAGTAGTCACTCACATCATTTGCAAATACTCCCACAGATGAGTATTTATAGGGAACATTAGTTAGAATGAGATCAATTAGGGATGATTTATTAGGGGACTTAATGTTAGGGCGAGTAGGACTGTCAACAATCTGAGTAACATTCAAAGAGATACAAAGGCTTTTCAAATCCTCTGATACTGCAGTTAACCAGTCCCAGTTAAAATCTCCAAGTAGCACTATTTCCTTGTAGTCTAGTAAAATATTTGCTAGCGAAGACAAGGAGTCCTTGACAGCTGAGGGGGGTCTATAACAGCCCACCACCATGACCTGTTGACCCTTTGCCACTTCTATATTTAAGGCTAAAAAGTCGAATTGCTTACTGATAGATTTAGAAACTAATGTGGTTACACTGAACTTATTCTTAACATAAATGGAAATTAAACCATTTAAGGCAATGTCAGAGGCCAAAATAGATTTTTTAGTTATGTTTCTGATAAAACAATGACGTCAGCGTCAGTCGAGCTCGCCCAAATGCGGACAAAATCTAGTTTACCTAACAGACTGCGCACATTCAAGTTGATGAAACCCAACCCAGACCTAGCTTCAAAATCAGCAGGAGTAGCGATCTGACTACTACTACTGGGCGGACCAGGGTTAGGTTGTACATTTCCTGACAGTAATAACAACAACAAAAACAGGCATCTTTTCCTCTTAAACGACACACAAACATTGTCATCTACTTTAGAATCACCGGAAAAGTCTGCGAGAGTGTGATTTGAGCTTAAGAAGCAGTCCTGAAGAAACATCATCGCAGGCAAACAAAAAAGACAAACATATTTTGTCGAACTGATTGCCTGTGACAAGGTAACCGGTATTTGTTTGTGTAGCACTCCCGATCCTTTGCAGGGGATGCTCACCGCGGACGGCAGAACAGACCTGAATCCAGTAGGCTTCTCAGGATGACTAGAAATCTTCTCACCGTCCAAGACAGCCAAAAGGCACAGCAGAGCCACTTTTGAATTTTGATATATGATAGTAATTACTTGTCTTTCAAATTTGAAGGAGGGTGAGCAAGCATCTTGAGGAACATTCAACATTAACTCCTCCTCCAAAAAAATAAAATATATATTCAATAATAATTGAATATGTGAATCATAACAGTGATTGACAGCTGATAGGAATAATATGATAATAATGTTAATAGTATCATATTCATTCAGACAAACATCGATGAGACAGTTAATTAATGTACTTATTGCAGCAGTCTGCATAGATTTGGTACCCCTGCGGTCTAAGAGTGAAACAAACTCATTCAGTTATTGTTGAGTTAAAATTAATTAAATTATGTCTGACACCTTATATATTTATATGTAAGGCTTTACTGATGTGCCACAATAATGTCATGTTATTGAGTTAAAATATCAATATTGTGGCTTTCCAAGTTAACATTGATTGATATGACTGGGATTAAATCAGCATATACTTCTGCCAGGGGATGCCACCCCTCAAAATCTCCTGCCACCCTCTTGCCACCGCATGAATATTGTTCTAGATCTGCCCCTGAGGGGAAGCAAATACAGACAACACATGACGTAGCTTTAGGTAGCAAAACACGGAGATATGCTCACTTTAGCTGTTATTCTGATCAAAAGTCGTGTTCAATGGCATTAAAACGAGAAAAAATACGGCTGAAGGTTAATACATATGTTAATCCAATGTGTCTGTCACTTTGAAAAAAATATTGATAATCCATAATTCAATTTTTATGCAAAAATCGGAGAATTAAAATTCGCTGCTATAATGGTAGCCACCAGAGTGTGTTGCAGCTCCGGTTTTGGCTACGTGTCACTCTCACTCCTTATTTGGTAACCTGTGTGTGTATGCGGAACTTTCCCTTGATACCATTGGCTCTAGTGGTTAAAAAGAGATGTCAATCATCAACATCGACCAATGGGTTCCAGAGAAACGGCAAAAACGCCCATTTCCACCCAAATGGCCCCAGAGGTGGAGTTTATTTTGCTAAACCTCTCTAAAAAGGTCAAATAAAAGGGACTTATTATATGTTGTACTTTGGATTCCTAAAGCTTTTAGTCTACTAATCCATCATCCAAGGGTAGTTTTCACTATAAGTAAAAAATAATCTTTGGACGGACACTATAATTTACAGTTTTTTACTATGTTCAATCTGAATTTTCTTTAAAATAAATAACATCTATATTGATTCTGACTTTTCTACATCCAGCTCACAGGTTTATCATTACTTTGAGAAAAAAGATTATTAATTTCCCCCTTTTAGAAGTGTAGTTATAGTCTGGAAATGTCATTTTCGAGCCTGAGACCTGAAAAACAGGCTTGGGGTCTAACAGGTTGCACTATTGAAAGAAGTCTCAGTTTGAAAGAATACACCTTTTTTCTCTGAATAATTGTTTAAAGTTGTCTCTCAGCATTGCATGTAATAGTCTCTTTTGGTGCTTAAAAATAGGAAAGTAAAACTGTAGTATTACCATATAATGTTGCAGACGTAACTTCGATACATTTCTATATATTTGTATTAAGATATGTAATGTACATTTAATGATTTAATTTAGCCAACTATGGCGTAACAGGTCTGAGGTTTGCTACCCGTGACATGCAGTGGAACCCATAAAAAGTGCACAATTTGCAAGTTGACAGTTATATTTGTTCGCAGCCGACGCCATGCTTCTGCTTCTTCGCCCTGGCCTAACACTCAGAAGTGTCAGACATTCCACTTTGCTCATGTTTGATTCAGCCTTTATCTCTCTCACGGTTCTTTGATTAATTCTCACCCTTTTCTGCCAACTATTCGCCTCCTCGTCCTTTTTCTTCTTGGTGTCTTCCAGCTGGGAGATCTTAGAAGTAAGCTCTGCCAGCTCAGTGGCCTATACGCACACAAATGGGAAGAGAGTTAAGAGTGCTCCTGATCTCAGGTCATCGTGTTCTGTCTGCGAATGTGTGTGTCGGAGAGAAAGTGTGTGTTTCTGAGCAGCATGTTATGCAGCATCACGGCTCTGCTTAATTTCCTTTCTGTTCAATTAGAGGGGGGGGGGGGCAGGAGCTCCAACAAGGCGTTTAGGACAGAGAGTGAATACACATACTCTACAGAGATGCTGTATGAGAAAACTATGTGAGTTTGGAACATTGAACAATGTAAATCTATTCTAGTAGACCTCAACAATGGAATTATGATCAGTAGAAATGGCCATGTCATGGGATCTTTAATGACTCGATACAATTGGAATTGATTTACACCCAGCATGCAGGTGTGTTTTGTGTTTGTGAGTACCAGGCTTTCCTGGCTCTTGATCTGGTGTTCAGACTGGTAGAGCAGGGCTGCTTTAGCTTCCACTGCAGCTCTGCGCTCCTTGTCCAGTCGCTCAGCCTCCTCCTGAGCGATTGTCCTCTCCTTCTCTAATTTAAGAGCCCTGCGAGTCTGCTCCTCCAGCTCTGAAAAACACACGTTATCGTTATACCCAGACGTGCTCCTGTAACATAGGCTTTGTAGACAACCTAAAATCACAAAGATTAAAATATACTGAGTGGTTAATTTCATGTTCTTAAACAGAAAAAAGTTGAGCAACATTTGAATTCAGAAAGTTGTCAGACCATCTTGAGCTCTCTTTGTCTGCTCTTCAATCTGTCTCAATCTCTCCATCAGCTCCATGGTCTCACGGGCAATCTTCTCTGTTTCCTTCTCAGCATTTTCTCGCTTTTTTTTCTCACTCTCCAGCAGAGCCCTGACAGGAGAATTGTGCATAAATACATATCTAAAAAAAAGACTCTCCTGACAGTTCTTTCTTAAAGCAGAGAGAACACACAACTGTAAGAGGAAAATAAGCCTTCATTATTATGTCTCCCCTCCTTACTTCTCCTTCTGCCTCTTGTTCTTCTCCTCCCTGGCCTGGGCCTTCATCTGCTGCACCTCGATAGTGTCGTGTTTACGTCTACGCATGTACAGGTCATGATTCCCCATACACAATGCCAGGATACGTTTGTTGATGCGGAGACGAGGCACGTAGAAAACAAAATCCTTAAATGCAAAAATCTGTTATTTATTCCATTTCATTATCATCTCACATCTGTTTCACAGTCAATAACGGGTACCTGAAGGTATAGTTTAGTTTGGTAGAATCCAGATATTTTATTTCCTAAACTCTTGTATGATTTCCTCAAGTCTGTGTATGCAGGCAGATTGTAATGGGATGCAAATTTCATGTTTGTGACCAAGTAGCAGCTGCATTTGCAAAATTGGTTATTTTGTCAGTAAGTAGAAGAGATTCTCTCGCATCTCATGTTTTTAGCCACAGTGAATAGATAAGAATGGGCATATATCTGAAGAAGTACTGATCTTGTAGATTTTAAAATGTATCATGAAAAAATACTAAGATAAGAGTACTAAATATGTAACCTTAAAGGTGGGGTAGGTAAGTTTGAGAAACCGGCTCGAGATACACTTTTTGTTATATTCCATGGAATGCTCTTAACATCCCGATAGCAATGAATATCTTAAGTGCATTGACAAAAAATCCATAAAAAAATGTCATCTGTGGAAGCCGTAATACTGTAAAAAGTACAACCAAGCCGGCCCGGCCAAACGGATTGGATTGCCGCCCTGTCTGTCAGCCTTCCATCTCGTGCCCTCATTGGGCGTGCATTGCAGCAGTACTTCAATGACTCGCCAGCAACAGGCGGCCACTTTCACCAGTCTGCTGACGTCATGTGCGCGTTCATGTGTGTTGGAGGAGGTGCTCTGTAAGGAAGTCTGAAGGAAGGGGCGGATTCTTTTCGGCTGTGTACTTTCAAATTTTAGTGCACTCGAGCCGGTTTCTGAAACTTACCTACCCCACCTTTAAGTACAGGAGAAAGAGCTCGTATTTAATACTTTTGAAAAACATAAATAAATTAACTAAGATTAACCTGCAAATAACATACTATCAAATTGCACGAGAATGCTGACTTAAAGGTGGGGTAGGTAATTGTGGAGAAACCAGCTTGAGTGCGCTAGAATTTGAAAATACAGCCAGCAGACTTCCAGAATGAAGAGTGAGGAGTAGACGTGTTTTCCTCCGCTCCCTCGCTTCCAACTTTTTTATTATGTAGAAACCTCTTTACTCACCCACTTCATACTTACACTAGTCGATACATAACAACTGAGCAACTTTATACCTTCAGGAGACATGCCACCAAAGCCAGCAAAACAAGTCAAGAAAGACTCTATGCCTACGGAGAACGTCGCCACGAGCGACGTTAGCATGGCGGCGCTAACCAGTTTGTTGGAGAGCCATAAAGTGTCTCTCTCAACGGAATTCAAAACTCATCACCGCACTCGAGTCCAAAATGTATCCGATTCATGCGACTATCTCTGATCATGGGCAGTGTATTACCTCTTTGGAGTCGAATGCGGATTTGGTTGACGGGCGCCTGTCGACTTTGGAAGCTACATGCGCGGAGCTAGCCGCTAGAAATGCTAAGCTGTGGGCGAAAACTGCAGACCTCGAGGCCCGCAGCCGCCACAAGAATATCCGCATCATGGTCTCCCGGAGTCGATTGAGGACCCGCGACCAACCACCTTCTTCTTCTCCGACCAAATCCTGCCTACTTCTCCTGAACTGGTCCGGGCTCACAGGTCGTTAGCCGCGAAGCCAAAGCCTGGGAAAAGACCGAGGCCTGTCATCATCCGATTCCACAACTTCCAGACCAAGGAAAGAGTCACTCGTGAAGCCCGGAAAATGAGAGCGGATCTACGGTACGAAGGGAAACCGATTGCCTTCTACGAAGATTATATTCCCGAGGTTGTGATGAAGCAAGCTCTGTACCGCGAGATGATGGCGCAGCTGTATAAACTCGGACTCAGGCCTGCTCTCCAGTACCCGGCCAAGCTGATGATTACGGCGGAGAATGGAGACAAAGTTTGGCTGTCATCTGTCGAGGAAGCTAAGAAGTATCTTGCCGCTAAACAGAGGTAGCATGCACTGCTATAAAACACAGTAGCTATGTCGGCCCATCTGCTAACTTGCCACATTACTGAGTGGTCTAATTTAGCTGCTCGTTAGCATAGCCCGGACTGCACTATTGCTACGCTCAACTATCATGTTCACTCTATGAAGGACTCCCTGTAAGCACATTTTTACGTAGACTGGTCACTGTTTCTAAATAAAGCACTTTAAGTTGAATGTCAGTCTCACTGTTTACATACGTTTGTGATTAGCTGGTTGTGCTCAGATAATTGGTGTTATTCTGCCAGGTTGATGTCGGTTATGGCAGCTAACTCAGGGGTTTTTATGGGGAATTTGTTCAATGTAGAGGGAACGGAGGTTAAGTAAGGGAAGGATAGGACTGACCCACGTCAGGAAGGTTTGTATCCAAGGAGATACACATGTTTGATGTTCCCAATGGGACTGGGTTTGCTGTGTGTGTGTCTGTCTGTGTCTCCCCCCCCCCTTTCCTGTTTTCTCTCTCCCCCCCTTTTATTTTATTCTCTGCTCAGGTTATGCCACAATTTAAAGGACTACAGTATGTCAGTGAGTGGTAGAAATATCCGGTTTATTTCCTGGAACGTTAAAGGGATGAACAATATCACTAAAGCCAACAAGGTAATTTCACATTTGCAACACCTTAGAGGAGACATCTGCTTTTTACAAGAGACACACCTCTGTACGGCGGAAATGTCTCGCGTCAAGAGGCCATGGATGGGCCACTTGTTTCATTCGAGGTTTTCCGAGAGGGCTAGAGGGGCAGCTATCATTATACACAGGGATATTATTGCCTTTGAACTAAACACTACTATATCTGATCCGAACGGCCGGTACGTTATAGTATCTGGCAAATTACAAAATACTCCTGTGGTCCTGGCCTCGCTATAAGCTCCGAATTGGGACGATGACAAATTCATATCCAAATTCTTTACTTCTATTCCTAATCTCAATGAGCATCAAATTATAATTGGAGGTGACTTTAATCTGGTCCAGGATATAGAGCTTGATAGATCGTCCACTAAGCAGTCTACTCTATCTAAATCGACCAAAGTCTTAGAATTTCACACCAACCAGTTGGGCTTGAGTCATTATTTTAATACTTTCTGCTGACACTAGGTGGGGGCTGTGCCCCTCTACTAGTTCCCCTGAAGTTGTTCGCTCCTTGGATGCGGAAAAGGCATTCAACAGAATAGAGTGGGGATATCTGTTCTATGTACTTAACACATTTGGTTTCAGCAGGGACTTTGTTTAATGGATTCAACTCCTCCATACATCTCCGGTAGCTTCAGTTAACGTCAACGGTGTTAAGTCTGGTCTGTTCTCGCTCTCTTGCGGAAATAGGCAGGGTTGCTTCTATCTCCGTCATTATTTGCGCTCGCCGCCGAGCCTCTAGCCTTATGGCTTCGTAGTGAGGAAGGATTTAGGGGCATCACGCGCTACGGTTTTTTGCATAAGCCCTCTTTGTATGCAGATGACCTTTTACTGTACATTTCCAGCCCATCATCCTCCCTTCCTATAATTCTAAGCATTTTAGAGCAATTTAAGAAGCTACCTGGCTACAAACTCAACCTCCAGAAAAGTGAATATTTCCCTGTTAACACCCTCGCTGAAAAACTTCCCCAAGCTCTCTTTCCTTTTAAGAAGGTCTCAGAGGGATTCAAATACCTGGGTATCCATATTACTAAATCGTTTACAGAGCTTTTTGCCAAGAACCTTAGTCCATTAGTAGAGCGTTTCAAAGCAGACTTAGCAAGATGGTCCTCCTTGCCTTTCTCCTTAATGGGACGCATTCATTTGATAAAAATGGTGGTGCTACCTCGGTTCTTATATTCCTTCCAACACATTCCAATATTTATAAATAAATCCTTTTTCTCAGCACTAGACCAGCAGATTAACTCTTTTTTATGGTGCAACAAGAGGGCTCGTATCAGAAGAGTAGTTCTTCAACTCCCTAAGTCTGAAGGTGGCCTGGCCCTGCCTAATCTCCGCCAATATTATTGGGCATGTAATATTAATAAGCTTCTTTTTTGGAACACTAATTTGGCACAGGGCGAACACCCTCGATGGGCCCAGATGGAGGCTTCCTCTTCGGGTCTCCCACTTTGGTCGGTAGTATGTTCTCAATTGCCCTTTCCAATTAAACAAGTTGCTCGCAATCCGATTGTAACTAACACTTTAAAGATTTGGGCTCAGTTTAGGAAGCGGTTTGGCTGCTTCAGGTCTAGCCCCGGTCTATCGCAATCACCTCTTCCTCCCGTCGTGCTCGGATCCTGTCTTCTGGACTTGGTCAGACGAAGTCCTGCGGTCTATTAATGACCTTTATGCTGGTGGTGCTGGTGATTTAGCCAACAAATGCTGGTGATTTAGCCAACAAATGCTGGTGATTTAGCCAACAAATTTGACCTTCCAAGTTCTCACTTGTTCCGATTCTTTCAGATCAGGATCTTTGTGGAAAAGAAATACCCCAATTTCCAGGCCGGCCTCCTGATTCGATAATTGATTCCGATTCAAGGAAGCTCACCTCCATTATATATAATAACATTTTAAAGATAAATCCTACTTGCTTAAATTCCCTTAGAGTTGTATGGGACCAGGACCTTGGGATTAACATGTCAGATGATCAGTGGGGACGTATATTAGACCTGGTACACACCTCTTCTATATGTGCAAGGCATAGCTTACTGCAGTGCAAGATTCTGCACAGAGTACATTACACTAACGCTAAACTGGCCAGGATATACCCTGACAGGTCTGACACATGTAATAGATGTAAACAATCTCCGGCTGACTACATGCACATGTTTTGGTCGTGCCCTAAACTATCAGAGTTCTGGTCTGCAATATTTGATTAGGGAGGTCTTAGGTGAGACAGTGGACCCTAGCCCCCTCACTGCCCTTTTCGGAATTCCTCTGATGCCCAATGCATCCATTACCACACAACGAGTTATTGAATTCACCACTCTGCTTGCCAGGAGGCTTATTCTCCTTAAATGGATACATTCCTCCCCTCCCACCCATAATAGATGGATTCATGAGATCCTGTATTGCGTCAGGCTTGAGAGGATTAGGTTCTCCCTTAGGGGCTCCCTGACGACATTCCATAATACCTGGGAGCCGTTTCTGGACCACATTAACACCCTTACTATTGGTGAAGAACCCAAAACTTAATTCTCAGCAGAGCACTCCCCCCCCCCTTTTTCTTTGCAATACTATTTAATATTTACCCTTTATTTATTTTTGTTTTTATTTCCTTGCTCCCCCCCCTCCCCTTGTATGTTTGTGTAAATGAGATTGCGGGGTAATGAGGTTCGTGTTTATTTGTCAACTGTACTAGGAAAACACAGTATTTTACATGTAATGTCTTGAAAATGTCTGTTTGATATCTGTGCGAAAACTAATAAAAAGATTTATAAAAAAAAATAAAAATACACAGCCGGAGAAAATCTGCCACTTCCTTACAGAGCCCCTCCTCCAACACACAGGAACGCGCACATGACCAATGAGGGCACAAGATAAGTTTGTGCACAGATGGAAGGCTGACAGGCAGGTAGGCCATCCAGTTATTTTAGCCGGCTTTTTACAGTACTACGGCTTCCACAGATGACATTTCTTTATGGATTTTTTTGTCAAAGCACTTCAGATATTCATTGCTATCGGGATGTTAAGAGCATTCCATGGAATATAACAAAAAGTGTATCTCGAGCCGGTTTCTCAAACTTACCTACCACACCTTTCCAGGTTTGTTGGAAAGACTGCAATTTCCACAAAATAGTCTGCCAACTAATGTTAGCTGTGTTGAATTCCATTTAATAACATTCTTCGTATGATTTATAGCTGCTGCAGATAAATCACTAAGCATAATGTTTTGCATACCGGAGATTTCTTGTCCATTGGTTTGATGACAAACTTCTTGTCGTTGAAGGAAATGTTTCTGATCTCACTCCAGGGGAAGCCAATCTTTGGGGTCATCCTGTAAAATATGTTCAGGGTTTACCACTGTGGTATATTAAACAGAGGTTATCATGTTCTTTACAAAGTTTAAACAAGCTTAAAACAGCCAAGCTAGCAACTCTGTGTAGTTGTGCATTCACTCTCTGCTGGTTCACCTTTAGTTTAGTATGTAATCATTGTAAATGTATATGAGCTTTTAATTCTGTGGGCACCATGACTTTCTCTTCAAAATGTAATTACAATACAGTTGTCAGTACCTAATTGTGGTACCAAGGGAAAAGTCCTGTGATTTCCAAAGTCATTAAGATTCATTCCCACGGGACCATGAATATCTGTAATGCATTTTTTGACCTACGATTGTTGACATTTTACAAAAAAAACTGTCAACCTAATTGTAATCTCTTTCAACAGATCATTTCAAAGTAGAATATGTAGACAAGTAGACAGAATATTGGTATTGTAAGTGCTCTGGTGTCCATTGAGTGTTCTTTGGGGGCATTCAGGTAAACAGTCAGTGTGGAGCTGAATAGGCTGATTTTGTTGGCCACAATGCAGTCTCGGAACATATTTAATTTATCTACATTAATTTGCTAATTTCTCTAAAGAGATGAGCCTTAGGCGTTACCTCCATTCTCGCATCTCTAATTGCAAATCAGACTGTAAATAACCACCAGCGCACAGACGAGGAAGTGACTGCCTGCCATGTGTGATACGAAACCATTATCTGGTGGATAGACCGGAAACATACACAAATATATACATCTATTTTTTTCCTTTTACCCCCCTAAATATTGCCCCTAGAGGCTGACTCGTCGCCTAAATGGCAAAGTATTCCGAGATTAACCTTGTTGTAATGTTAGATGAAAGGTCAGGGGATAATTCAACTCAGTAGTTTATCCACTGGGGATTATGAATGTCATACAAAGGTAGCATCAAAGGAAGCATACATTCATTTACAACAAGACATTTCAGGGGACCTTTTTTAAGTGTGACATACTTATCCTTTTTGTTGTAGATGTTCAGCCCCAGGGCATCCACTCCCAACCACAGCTCTGACCCTTTCTTGTTCTTGATCTTGAAGTAGTTGACCCCGTACATCTCCAGATCCTGGGCTATCTTGAGGTACTCCACCATGGCATCTTCCCTGTGGTGCAGAGCAGATTAATGAGCAACAGTCATCGCGAATGCATTAGCAACTTGTTTTTGTAGTAAGACTGCAGTACCTCAGCAATCCCTTGTGCTCTTCATGCCACACCTGGATTCTCTCCTCCCACTGATTCTTATTCAGCTTGTGCTGCTCCCAAACCCTGGTTTATCAGTAAAAAGGACACACCAGTTAGAATTCAAATGACTGAAATTGGAATTAAGGTGAACCTTGGCTAACATAACCATAGGCACCTCTGTGGCAGCAGCTTCTCTCTTGCAAGGTATCCCGGCGCGTGATAGTCTTTCCTGTAGTCTCCTTGTTTGACCTGAACCGCATACGAGGCCAAGAGCACGGCAGTCTCAGGTGGACAGTATATGTCATCATTTAGGATGCATTCTTTGACCTAAAACAGAAAAAAGAATGACAGATCTGCTTTAACACATTATCCCTTATGTGTTATGAGGATTTGTGTAAAGATGTAAACAACGTTGTAAATGTTGGTGTGACTCAAAGAGAAGAAAAACCCTATGTGTTCTGGTGTTTATTTAGTGCACCTGAATTCATTTTTTGTAGGCAGGGACTCCTTCCATGAGGGAAAACAAGAAACTACGTGAGTCATCATGGAACCCCCGCCGGTCGTTAGAACGTGTGCAGACTTTGTTTTGAGTGCGATTCATTTTGTATCATTGCATCTGTATAGAACCTCAAGTGCATAAGACAGCATTAATGATATATTTTCTTATGATTCCTATTGTTATGATTTCTATTGTTGTGGAGTTGAGTATTGAATACGAATTTGACTTTCCTTTTATCTGGATCGATCTCATTGCATACAAATATGGTTTGGGTTTATATTTGATAGCAGGATTCTCTTTAAAAACAATGTCCGTTCAACCTGCAGAAAGAAAAGGCGCTGAGTTGCTTCCTGGATCAGTTCCTCCGTGACATCCTCAGGGTAAAACTTTGCCCTGAACTTGATCAACAAAGGGTTGTCCCTCTTCACATCTTGCGCAGTCACCTGGGATCAAACCACACAACAGAGGGATGCTATTACATGCTATTGAGCCTCAATGGATTGACACAGTAGCATTACCAACTCCAAAAGCATGGTTGCAACTTCATCTAAAATAAGGGAAATAATGCCGTCTGGGGGATGTAAAGTTAAACACAAACATTGTCCTTACCCTCTTGTTCAGTTTGAGCCAGGTGGAGAAGCCTTTGCTGTCCTGATACTGGAGGCCAAAGAACCAGGTTTCCCTCAGCCCGATGGTCTTCACTATCTAAACACATAAGTAACACCATCACACACATATACGTCGAAGCTCCTGTTTTAATTGTAATGCACAGGGTACCTGGTCAAAGAGCTGTTTGCCAGTCGTGCTGGGCAGGATAGCAAACTCCAGCTCAGCATCCATGGTTGTAACTCGGACATTTATCTGCCAGAGAAAACACTCATACTGAGCTACAGGAGGAAACAATTCATCCCTGCTGCTCATTCATCTTTGTCACTGGGAAAGCATCAAGGAGCATGCAAAGAGACAAGCTGAGCGAAAAGAAGCACTACCAATTATGTGATCATTTGTTGTGTTCTTTGAAATAATGCTACATTTATTGGTTCTTTGACAGAAATATGACCAAAAAGAGTGTTCTTACATTCTTCTGTTCAACCAGGAGCATCCAATCGCAAGAGGTTGGTGGGGACTATAATCACAAAATGAAGCCCACAGTATATTTTAGACTTAACTGAGAACATGGGGTGCATTCCATGATGCATGAAGTATTTACGTTAATGTTGATTATTAGTATCAAAACAGATACACATATCGGGTATATACTGACACAATATGAAAGAAAAAGCAGCATAGAAGAGAAATGGATGGCTCCATTCCCTCTTAAACTTTGCTGAGATTAATAGAGCAGAGCAGATATTAGTGCCTAATTCAATAATCATGATTACAAAAGTAATAATAACAATAACGTACTTAATTTGTAAGCCTCTGACTACTTCAATACATATTTATGAAAAACAGGAAGAGAAAGATTTACTTTGCTACTGTTTTGTTTATCTATAATGTGACAAGACAGATTAATACAAGAACACAAATGCAACAAATAAGAAACATCTGGCAGCTGGGCAGGATATCATGATATGTTTTGCTATAAAATGGTTTCCTATGGTTAAGAACTTCGGACTAATGCCTTGTTGGAGCCTTTAAATAACCGAGCAGGTTCCTACATTTCCATCAAAGCACTACAATTCAACAAATACATGAAACACAAGGAAAATAAAAAGATATAAAACCGTAAAGGTAGCTACTTACAGTTGACATTTGTATTTTTTTAATCTGTAGCCGAAACACTTCTTCAGAGAGGTGCTTGTAGTAGCCTTTTCTCTGCGAAGTCATATGAAACTGCTTGCAATACCATCAAGGATTATACTGAGTGAGAATGGACCATTGTGCTCCCAAGTACTTCTCCCTTCGTTAATCCCACAGCAGCCAGGGGCCCCACGTGTTATAGAGAGGCATACTTCATTTATACTGTGGACACTTTTCTTCTTTATTTGATCAGGTTTTCACTGATTATCCCTCACAAAGCACTTGTAAATTTTTCCACTTCCCAAATGTTTTTGTTGAGAAACTCAAATTCTCAGTCGGCATAACTCAGCCAGTACTGGTGTTCCAGTTGCAGCAAGGACGCATACACACTAATCCTCCTAGGTAATGTTTAAAGCATAAGTAATGGCATACAGTTATATTAGTGTGGCAGATGTGTTTTGTAAGCCTGTTGCCAGCTTCTTTTCAAGAGAGTGTTTCTGGTAACACGATCATGTATTACACTGGACTGTTATTTTATTGATGGGTTTCGTAACATTTGTTCATATTATGTTCAACTTTACCGTCATTGCACAGAAGGACTGGGACAATGACATGCAGTAACCAGAAGTGAAAGAGAAGTAGTAAAATGCAATGTTTGTTTGTAGCCTTTATTTAACCAGGTGAAAATCCCATTGAGATCAACGATCTCTTTTTCAAGGGAGACCTGCAGCACATTGGTGTAATGTAAAGGTATAAGATTATGAGGGAAATAAAAAAGCTAAAGTATATTCACTATGTGTGTTTTAGAGGTTTGTGGTATAAATATAAAACATTATAGACCAGTACTGACACCTTTATAGATAACATGAATACATATGATTACGCTATAGAAGATACAAATAGTTAGGACAGTTTGGATGTTGAATAATTCTTTCCTACATAATGGGTAAAGGAACAAGTAGAGAGAAATGTAGGATACTCTCCTTATTGTCCCTTAATTAATGATTATATTTCTGTTTTCAGTGTTCCTTGTTCGTCCCCTATTCAGGAGTCTCCATCTAGTAGGCTATCATAACTTATTAAACGTTACCATAAATATGAATGTTCAATAAAGTTGTTTGAATCTTTGTGTAAATGAGGATTAAAAGGGAAGTGTCGCTCCTGGTGCCACCGTGCCACTCACCACACGTAGCCACGGTTTCACACTGCGGGCGCGTCCTCGTGTGCGCGCTCACGAAGGCTATTGTGTTTTTATCAACAAGGAGACCACCGTGGCCTTACGGGTAACTGAGCTGACCAGCTAAAAGAAAAGACACTGTACCACCATGGGGGACGAACAAGAAATAATGTGCAAGTTAGAAAACATCTTGGAAATACGGTAAGACTTGGCTGCGGAAGAAAGGGAATTGTTGCCAGGTGTGTGACACGTCTTGAGAAACGTTATTTGAGCTGATGTTAGCCGGCCAAGAATGAGCCCGTTGGCTGCGCTTTTGTTACCGAGCTAGCTAATGTTTAATGGGTGTTTGCTATTCTACTTTTAGCTCGTTTCCAAACGGTCGGGAAGATATAACCATTACAGGGCAAACAAGTCAAAGATACAAATAAGCTGTACGTTAAGGTGCATTTTCGAACGACACATGTATACATATTCCAGATGTGTACCAGCCAAATGCCAGATGCGCAATGCTAATTATTTCGCTCGGTAAGCTAGCTACTTAGCTAGCAAGCTTATATGCCTGTCACCATCTCACTGAATACCAGTCTGTTTGTTTGCACTCATTTCTTCTTTTCAGACACGCTTAGTAGCAGCGTAACATACGTGCATAATATTAATTCATGCACTTAATTCAGTAATTTATTATTTATTATTATTTGATGATTTTACTTAACAACAATGCATTGCGTCTATTAAGTTATATATTATTTTAAACACATTTATATAAATTCACGACAGAAGGAAATACATTCGTACTGTTTTAGATCTTGCTGTTTTTTTTACTGAATTAAAACTTCTCTTTATTTTATCTGTAAGGGAAATAACCTGACAGCTGGTGTCCTTTGTCTGTGCTACTGTCTGCAGGAACAAGACTGTGCAGATGCAGAAGATCAAGTCTCGTCTTAAGGTTGAGTTTGAATCTCTGGAGTCGGAGGAGAAGCACCTGAAAGAGTACAAACAAGAGATGGACCTGCTTCTACAAGAGAAAATGGCACATGTGGAGGAGCTGCGGCTTATCCACGCAGATATCAATGTGGTGAGTGCTAGATTCACAGAACAAGAGCTTTTGAAATCTCAGTTTGGATGAGTAGCAACAGCAATGAGAGTATTGGTATTGGATGAGCAACACATGATAATTATATAGTGATTGTCATTTTAGTCCCTGTATTATTTCCAGAGGTACAACCTTGAAAAGCATACATGTTTTCTTCTTCTTTTGAAATACCCAATCCTGTCCTCTCAGATGGAAAGTACCATCAAGCAGTCGGAGAATGACCTGAATAAACTGCTAGAAACAACACGCCGCCTGCATGATGAGTACAAACCCCTGAAGGAGCATGTTGATGCCCTCAGGATGACTTTAGGTCTACACAGACTCCCGAACCTGAACGAAGAGGAGGAGAAGCTCTCCCTGGAGTTAGTACACACACACACACACACACACACACACACACACACACACACACACACACACACACACACACACACACACACACACACACACACACACACACACACACACACACACACACACACACACACACACACACACACACACACACACACACACACACACACACACACACACACACACACACACACACACACACACACACACACACACCATGTATACATCACTTCAGGGGACATTACATTGACTTACATGCATTTCCTGGAGAGTTATCCTAACCTTAACCAACACATGCCTAACCCTTACCCTTACCCTAATCCTAACCACGTCTTCACCCTAAAATGAATGATGGACCTCCAATTTATCCCCATAAGGGAAGCCAGTCCCCACACGTGACTATGTAAAAGTATAGTAATGCTAGACCACACACACACACACACACACACACACACACACACACACACACACACACACACACACACACACACACACACACACACACACACACACACACACACACACACACACACACACACACACACACACACACACACACACACACACACACACCACACACGGTAGTTCCCTTAAATTATTTGGTACAGCTGTTGCTTTATACAGTTAACAGTGCGTTGACATCCATGTGTTACCTTTAGGTCCCATACAATGTTCTTCTTGATTCAGTTATTTAAAAGCCAAATAGTAACACATACTTTGAATCGAAAAACATCTCCAAACTTGTCTACACATGAAACATAACATATTGCAACATTTTCATATCAGGGATATTGAAGTAGCATGTTTTTAGAATGTGATTGCAGCAACTTAAGATATTTCAGTGTTTCACAACACATTGTTAGAAAACAACGTATGAGCAATGTAAAAGCATACACAAACAAGAATACACAAGTTGTTTATGTGCTATGCATGGCAAAATGATTGAACATGTAAGGGCGTAGTGATTTACACAAGTAAATACAACAAAATAAGTAAATACAAAAAAGTTTTGGTCCAAATAGTGGTCCAAGAATTATGCCTTTTTAGTACACCACATGTAACCAATGACTTTGGAAAATAAAACCATTAACAGAATGTCTAAGAGACCCACTATAGTGCAGTCCTTTCAATGTGCACACATTGATTATGAAATCATGCGCAACATTTTTGATGCCTTGGCGCCAGCGCAGTTTGTGGCCGGTTGAAATATTTC
The DNA here is from genome assembly GCF_902827115.2 of Pseudochaenichthys georgianus. NCBI lineage: Eukaryota > Metazoa > Chordata > Actinopteri > Perciformes > Channichthyidae > Pseudochaenichthys > Pseudochaenichthys georgianus. Next base: position 30,332,437 of record NC_047512.1, read on the forward strand.
TTTCAGTCTGTCCTAGGGGTGTAACGGTTCACAGAAGTCACGGTTCGGTTCATACCTCGGTTTGGGGGTCACGGTTCGGTACGGGTTCGGTACAACAAGAAAAAGCAAAGAAAAGTCCCAAATGCATAATTTTTTTTTGCAGTTATTTATTTTTAACAGTAGTGCACGTTTTGGTATGAAAATAAGGAACTCTAACATTTGGAATCATTAACTGTATTACACAGTTAAAAACAAACCACAAACAGTAACACTCAGATGGCCAGATTATTTATAATGGCTGATGTCAAACTAAAAGGTTCAATAAGCTGTACAACTAAAAAGAATGTCTTGAAAATATTAAAATAAATAATAAGAAAGTGTTGCAATCACAATCAATAAAAGGCAATACAGAACTGTATAACATCTCCTGATGTCAAAATATAAAATAAATACAATGATAAATATAAAACAAAATAAAATCTGTACCTTTAGGAGCAATGTCTAACATGTGTAATTAACTTGTGAGTGTGTGTGAGGCCATTATGCCTAAATAAAGGTACTCAAGCTTTAATCTATTTTCAAGTTTTTCTTCAGAAAGATGAGTTTGTCTACGTTGTCAGTAGTGAGGGCAGATCTGTTGGCGGTAACTATGTCACCTGCCGTCGAGAAAACCCTCTCGCTGGGGACTGAGACTGACTCGGATGTGATTGAGCATGTTTGACATGTTACCACTAGCATACCGCACCGCTGTCGAACAACGCCGACACACCGTCCTCGTCCGATCCACAACATCCCCATCATTGTTGTAGTCCACAGGGAACCCGAAATGTTCCCACACAGCTGATTTAAAAGAAGCAGGTGGGTCTTCTAGCTCCTGTGTGTTGTGTGAACTCGCCATAGCTACTAACTGTTCTTCTTCATGTATTGTGTTTGTTTTGTTGTGTTTTGTTCTTGTTCTTCATTTGTTATTTACGGGCGGCTGGCTTTTAGGCGCAATACCGCCCCCTGGATTATATATAGTGTAATACTGCCCTGAGTGACAGACTTTTTTCCCAGTCGTAAAAAAAGGCGTATTCGCCGTGTGACTGCATGTGCCGAACCGTGACGGGACGAATACGGATACTCTTATAAGGAGAATTAAAAAATAATACACAGGCCTACTTTAAAAATAAATTAAACACAGCACTTGGGGAGTCCTCTGCATATTTGAAGGAAAAAAAAAATTATTAAAATGGGCCCACTTTGAAATAAATAAAACATATAGCTGCACCCTAAAAAGAGTTAAAGGTAGGGTAGGTAAGAATGGAGAAACCAGCTTGAGTGCACTAGAATTTGAAAGTACACAACCGGAAAAAATATGCCTCTTCCTTCAGACTTTCTTACAGAGTCCCTCCTCCAACACACACGAACGCGCACATGACCAATGAGGGCACGAGATAAGTTTGTGCACAGATGGAAGGCTGACAGGCAGGTAGGCCGTCCAGTTACTTTAGCCGGGCCGGCTCAGATGATTGGTCGTGCTTTTTACAGCGCTACGGCTTCCACAGATTAATTTTTGTATGTATTTATTGTCAAAGCATTTAATATATTCATTGCTATCGGGACGTTAAGAGCATTCCATGGAATATAACAAAAAGTGTTTTCTGAAATGAATTACATACCCCATTGAATTATGACTGAAGATCGTCAGCTGTCTTCCTCTCCCTTGTTGTTGCTCGATACGTAAAGGCTGCACCACCGTTGACAACTTCTCTCTACATATCAAACATACCGGTAAACCAGCATCGTTTGCTGTGAAAGCAGATAACTCTGTCCACGCAGAATTAAATCCTGTGTTCCTCCGGTACTTTTCTTTGATTTATCAATCATTTATCAATAGTGTTCGCTCATCGAGCCGGGGGTCAGGTTATTCACCTCCAAGAAAAGGCGCTCGCGCGGGACCGTAGCAGGATGTGATGCATATTTTAGTTGACCTAATTAAAACCGTTTTGTTTTTTATTTATGTGTCACAGTATCACCTCAAAATACAAGATACGAAACATTTTCAACCATGCAACAAAATATAAATAGTCCTACAAATACTTTTATTTTACTTCCTTCTTATTTTTGTCTAAGCTCAAGGGAGCCAGAGCAGAGGGCTTAAAGGTCCGCATGCGGCCCGTGGGCCGCGGGTTGCCGACCCCTGTTCTAGGAGAACGATTTGATAATATAAAAACATATATTTAAATAAAACAATTGATAGTGTTTTGTGAATGTTTAAAGGCCATATTAACATACATTTTTGAGGACCGTCACAACAAATTACATGAAACGAGTACAATCTCAATATACATTAAATTCAGTGAATACACAATTCTGTAAAAATATCCATTTGATTCATTATCTTTATTAAAATTACCAATAATCACATTTTCCAGCCTGTATTACTTAAAAAGCAGGGAATCTTGCCTTTTTACTCCTTAAAGTTCAAATGCTCTTTGCCCACAGTATTGCAACAGTGTGCTCTAACAGGGGGTCCGCTGGGTCTTAAAGTATTAAAAGTTGATAAATCAATTTAGCGGAAATGAAGGCTATTAAAAAGTATTAAACGGCATTTTCCAAGGTATTACATTTTGTAGCTTGTTTTCAATAAGTATATACATTGTCCAAAGAGGTTGTATTCTACAGTCTGCCTGAATGTAATCATTGCGTAGGTGTGTAGTGTGATTCTGTGTAGTTTATTTATGGCATCCCGTTGGATTTGCCGTCATCTGAACAGGACATCGCACGCTCACTGCTTGATCGCGCGCGCATGTCCGTTTACGCCGGTTGTTAAACAACATCGTTATCGGGAAATGCAAGTTTGCGTCCAAATGGTTGGAAGATAAGGAGGAAGGACAATCAATACTGTATAGTAAATGTGAGGTAAAGTGTGTCGCCAATGTAACCGGTTAGAAATCGCAAACATGATTATAAATAGCAACATGTATAGCTTTACTGATAGTTGTTTGATGTGGTACCATTGGATATGATTCAGATTATGGCAGAGAGGTTGTTTATTAGCCGGTTTATTAGTGTGATTAAAGACTTTGAGGATATCTGATGACAGGGAGTTTTAGGCCATGAGGCCGTGGGGTGACTCTTCTAGAAGACAATTTCTGGATCAGATGGTAAGATCAGATTTCTTACAGGTCAAGGACAAATTGCCAGTCCCTTCCTTTCGCCACCATAGAGATATATGGTTTTTGGTCATGATGAGAAGCCTAATCATAGGACACCGTGGGCTAGAGGAGTCTTTCTTTCTTTCATGTTGCCGTTAAAGAAATATTCTTTGAGTGGAAGTTTATCTTCTGATCATCAGTTGTCTGTAGAACCTGTACAATTTGTCTGATATTAATATTATTATTTATTCTGCAAAGTTGAGCAGGCTTTTATGGCCCCAATGTACGCGATTGACAGCGAGATATTTGGATCATCTCAAATGACTGGGACATCGCTGTGTCTCCATTTGCTTACTTCTACTTAGAGTTGCTATTTTACCCAGATGGTGTAATCCAAAAATGTGGTGCGAAGTGCTAGACACATCAAACTACAGCTGCTATGTAACAGAAGTGACCAGCTGCCATTGAGGTTGCTCCGGTCAACACCTTACTCCCTTTTTTTTAACCTTTCGATAAATGTACCATTGGCCCCCACCTCCTCTTTTTGTGGCCCTCAGATTAATTTATAAACAACGTAATTAATAACAAAAAAAAAATCTGTGACGCGTTTGTGTGTATTGTCTCACAAGAAACACCGGCTGTTGTTATGCCTGCTGTGACATTAAGTTACCGCTTGTTTATTCCACTGTTAAATAACCTGTTCAATACAAACATGAAACTTGTAAAAATTAAATAACATTTCTGTGAACTGATATGTGACCCGCTCTATCGAAATCAGTCGGAAGTCGCAACGGCTCATTTCAAAATAAATGTGGATTTACGTAAAAAACAATTTTTTCGAGGTTCAGGTGTTTTGTTTGATTTTAAACAAACAAAGTCTTGCCTTTCAGAATATGAAACTTTTATTTCCAAATTCACACGATAAATACATTTTTGAAGCTTGTCAAGGGACGAAGACAGGCACCTCTCATTCGCAATCTGCTCTTCCTCAGCGCTGCCCCCCTCCCTCCGGCTGAAATTATGAATGTAAGAGTATAGTAATCATAGATAACACGGCAGGGTCCGTTACAGTTTGTTTTCATCTGATTTCAATTAAACAAAGTCTTGGCTTTCAGAATATTAAACTTGTTTCGGCAAATTCAGATGATAAATACAGCTTTGAAGCTTGTGACGGCATAATTACAAGCTGAGAACGGAGTAACTTAACGTCACAGCAGGCATAACAACAGCCGGTGTTTCTCGTGAGGGTTTTCCCCGGGAAACAAACACTACACACAAACGCAAAATTACACACACACACACACACACACACACACACACACACACACACACACACACACACACACTCGCGAGCTTCCCTCCAAACGTAAATATCTTCCCTCCGTAGTATTTTGATCATTTGCTCCACTAATAATCAATCAGATCGATGGATTCCAGAGAAGAGAAAACTTTGAAGGCCTTTTTCTCAAAATGATGTCTCGGTGACAGTCATTATATAATGTGACATATTTCGCTTAATATTTGGAGTACAACAACAATCCTGATATCATTAGAAAGTTATGAATCTCCTCTTTCCAGCAGTGTATACAACTCAAAATGTGTCTTCGGGTCAATGCGACTGATTTCGATAGAGCAGGTCACATATTTGTTTAGTGAGCCTATTAGAGGATGTTCCCTGAAAGATTGTAAAATGTCAATGAAGATGTCAGACTTAGTATATTTCTTAATAATTACAAACAATACATGGAATGTGTGTGTGTTCCAAGTGAATCTGCGGGCCCCTGGTGGCCAGTACACACATTATGTGGCCCCCACCACCATCCAAGTTGCCCATCCCTGTACTAGTCTCAAACAGAAGCCATTCTTAATTGTTGTTGGGTTCATTTAGCACTCTATAATTATTTGTTACCACAAATGGTAACGCTACTAGCTAATTCACACAATGCGCAATTGTCAAATGTCATGGCAGTAGAGAGAGAATCCAAATGAAGACACTGCCATTGCTTGTTTTGCAAGCGTCTTTTGTTAATGCGTAAACAGTAGCAACAGTAGTCTCAACAGCAAATATCTACCAACCCCAGCCCATGGCTATCAGAAGCTGGCCTTAAAAACTCCCAATGTTCTAACTTACTTTGTACTCACAAGTTGTTAGTGTCTTGATGGTATCGCAGAGGGAACTTGAATCATGTACGGCTCTTTATTGACAGGTCTTGTAGCCTTTTTTAGAAATTCAACTCCAACATAATTTTCCCTCCACTTGTGTCGATTCAGTTTCCCAGAAACTGGTGAGCAGTAAATCCACTGTGAAGCTTCAGAAATTCCCCAAAACTCTGCACGCACATCAAGGGGGGCTGACGCAAAAACAACAGTCTGACTTCCTTAAACTGAGGATGATATTAAGACTGGAGAGTTTATTTATTTATCTAGTACATTTACAAATTGGACTACTTGTAATGGAACCAACAACCATGTCTGTTTTTTGTTGTACGTTAGGACTGATGTAGAAGATTCGTTTTTATATGAAAGTTTGTTTTCTCAACCAACAGCCCAAAATATATTCCCTGTTTTCCCACAATGAATTGGCCAGATGTTTAATTACCACCTTTCTCACAGGTGAGGCTGTCAGTTTAGTTCCTTACTGTGGTAAATTATGATTTTTGTTATGCACTGCAAATCCTTATTTTCTTTCCAAATGAAGAGGGTACGTTGTGAGGAAGTGTACGCGGTCTGGCCCACTGCTGCTCTGCTCGCTGACAGCATTGTTTAAAGGCCGGCTGCTCAGTTGGCCTTGTTTCCTGTTTGAAAGCTCAGACAATGATTTCCTGCGACCAGGTGTTAGTCTTCTCTCTTTTCCTTTTGGTAGTATGCTCTTTACGTCCTCCTGAATGTACAAGTTAGAAGGTAGAAGTTAGAAAGCTCTGCCTTATCGCTATTCTTCTTCTGTGCTCTGACAGAACTCATCACAGAAAGTGATTTTGATGTCGGGCACATTTCTGGTGCCAGATAAGTAGGGATGTCCCGGTTCAATCTCAAACATCAGTATCGGGTCGATCAAGGCATTTTCTAACTGATCGGTATCGGCTTCATTCAGCTATCCAGCCTGATCCAATCCTTTGTTTTACGTAGGCTGTCACACAGCTGTTTTCACTTTTGAAGCTTTAACAGCATACACCATAAAATCGTCTAAAAGCATAATGACTTTTACTGACCTCATTAACATGCACGCATTTATTTTCAACTCTGTGTACAAATCTTTTGTTGCTTTCTTGTTTGAAAGTTACATGAAGAAAGGCAAAGCCAATTAGAAGAATTAAATCGTTAATCTTCCCCAAAAGATTTACAGCCGATACAAATATACACGCAACATAACACAGTTCATTCAGGTTACTAAGGCAGAGGTTGCAACAAGAACAACGGACACTGTAGGGCACTTTTCGGTTTTATATTTATTTTGTAATAAACGAAGGAACACCTTGGATGCCGGATTTTCTTGGGGCAATATACAGCTATAAGTCAAGCCGGATGATTTGAATGAGTTAATGTACTAAAAGTGTGCCCTGTGCAGCAGTATTATAAACAAATAGAAGCATTGGATATGTACTTAAAATCAGTAGACACTATCAGTGGCTAAGAAACTTGATTTGCAAATCCCTGTAAATAACCGTTATAGTGCCTACCAGAGGTGTGGACTCGAGTCACATGACTTGGACTCGAGTCAGACTCGAGTCACCAATTTGATGACTTGAGACTCGACTTGACAAAATCACAAAACACTTGCGACTCGACTTGGACTTGAACACCAATGACTCGGGACTTGACTTGGACTTGAGCCTTCTGACTTGAGGTGACTTGATCATTTAATTCAGAGGTCTCCAACACGCCGATCGCGAGCTGCTGCTAGAAGAGCAGACTCCCGTCGAGGAGAGCAGAATCTTCAGCCGCTCCTACTCTTGCCAAGAATCCTTGCAGGCAGGGGCGGGACTTTATTTAGCTGGGCCACCATGCGGCCAATCATATGCGAGGACACACAAGGATCATACCATTATGTGAAAGAAGGGTGGGGGGCACAGCAGGTGTAGTGGTACAGGCCAGCTGCACAGAGCGACGGATTTAAATCATAGATTTAAATGCAAGTGCGTCGGAAAAAGTCAAGAAATTAGCGAAAACCGAAAAAAGAAGCAGCATCTGGCTGCTTTTCAATGATATTGGAGAAAGCAAAGCTGAGTGCAGGATTTGTAAAATGAAAATAACCTTTTTTGGTTACCTTTATTTTGGTAACCACTCAGGATTTACTGTCAGAGGTGGGAGAAGTTCAGATCTTGTACTTGAGTACAAAAGTACCAGAGTGTAGGAATACTCGGTTACAATAAAAAGTCCTGCATTCAAAATGTTACAAGTAAAAGTGTAAAAGTACAAAAGTATTAGCATCAAAATATAGTTAAAGTACCACCTGCAGAGGGATCTAGATGCAGGTGTTCTTTTCCCCATAGAGACCGCCTGGCTGCACATTATCCCTTGCATAAAGATAGATTGTGGGTCCCTTATAACATGTTGTACACAGTGATAAACATTCTGGTCACCTCAACATCAGGGATCTTATACATTAAACTCCTTCTGAATCAAACCGTCACGGTAGCCTTACCTTATTGTTCCCTCTTAAAATAGAAAAAAACACGTTTGGACTTGAGCGCAAAGACTTGAGACTTGACTCGGACTTGCAAAACAATGACTTGGTCCCACCTCTGGTGCCTACTGTAATTATGTCAGCTGTGATAAAGTACTTTTTTAAAAAAGTGTCACTTTCTTGCAGGGTGTTAAACACATTTTTAGATATTCTCTGAAAGTGACGTGCAAAAGGAAGTCATTAGTCTCCTGAAAATGGCTAATGAATGATTACATTTTACCACTCAAAATATTACTTTTTTTGTAGTGATGGAGTGATGTACTTTTACTGGCAACTTGCATATTTTAGCATTTATCCGCAAAATGGTGCTAACATGTTAGCACAAAAACAATACAAAAAACAAAGCTGAAGAAATGCTAATTTTAACTTAAATAAAACCATGAATGACAGATTCAAGTACACTAGTATTAGTTTTGAAATACGTGTGTTGTTATGTGCTGCTTGAAAAACAAGCTTACATGGACATTTGGTGTATCATGTTTACAGTAAATCAGTGATGCAAATTAGTCGCTTTTCGGCGCCTCCCGCTTTTGTAACGCTGATTTGGGTGACTTGTGTAATTCGTGGAGAACCGAAGAGTTTTCGTTTTGGGGGGAGGGGGTTTGAAGTCCGTCAGTCCGACTGACCCCCAGTTTCCACCGGGTCCGTTATTAAACGCGTTAACTTGACAGCACTATTATATACACATACTCAAATGATTATTTCCCTACCTCACATTAAATCAGATGTTCTTTATGCTATAAACAACCAAATGTGTGTTTCGTGATAGCCTTCTACACGAGGATGAAAAATTAATGAAAAGAAAACTAAGTTTAATATTTCAAAATGAGTGACCTGTACGTAGACTGGGCATCCCATATAACCTGGCTGAGCCGATATAAAACAATCAGCCAAATAACTTTTCAATACATTATTGATTACTATTGTTGAGGTACTTTTAGGTTGGTGAACATAAGTCAGAGGTACATGGTGTACTTTTGCTCCACTCCATGTATTTAATACCTTTAGTTACTTTACAGATGTGGATGAATGATGTGAAATCTAATCAAGTGTTGAATCAGACTTTAGTTCCACCTGGAGTAAATCCACCAGCTACCCTGCAGTCTACAAAGTCATTCAAACTAGCTGCACCTTTACCAGCTTTGAGAACACTTTCATGATCAATCATTATAAAACATATCATATATATTATTCTGAAATGGACCAATCTGCACAATGACTACTTTTACTGTCGCTACTTTGACTATATTTTGATGATGATACTTTTCTACTTTCACTTGAGGAACATTTTGAATGCAGGACTTTTACTGTGACAGAGTATTCCTACACTCTGGTACTTCTACTTTTACTCAAGTACAATATCTGAGTACTTATTCCACCTCTGGTAGTGTATTAGCCTGAATTGTAGCCACAAAATCACGCAGAGCTGCATAAAAATAGCCTCACAATGGTAACAAGTGGAAAATAATATTTACAAATGTGTACAACGACTTTAGGTAATGCTGACTACTCAAGACACCTGACTTATACATCTTCAAAGGAAGACTGTGTTCATTCTACAATTACATGGGATTCAAGCAAAATGTAGTTTTACTTGTATAATACTTTTTGTCAATTTTATATAAGACCGTTTGTTTTCATCTGTTTTCAAATAAACAAAGTATTGGCTTTCAGAATATTAAACTTGTTTCGTCAAATTCAGATGATAAATACAACTTTGAAGCTTCGGCATAATTACAAGCGGAGAACGGACTAATGTAACGTCACAGCAAGCATAACAACAGCCGGTGTTTCTTGTGAGTGTTTCCCCGGTACACAAACGCAAAAATACACAAACACACTCGCGAGCTTCCCCCAGACCAGTAATACAAACGAAAATCTTCGTGTCAATGTGACTGATTTCGATAGAGCAAGTCACATTTGGTTTAGGCACGAAACATACTACCAGTAGAAATACATTGCTTTCAAAATCGCTCTGTGTCCAATCAATAGATTATATTTCGTGACTATAACACGAAATGCCGTGAGTGCTTCATCCTCTGAACACCACACGATGGCGATTGTAACGCATATATTAATAGGTACGCTCCTCTGAAATAATTGTCCCCTGCAATTATTATTATCCCTCATGGAGTTCGCTATTCAGCTTGCAAACGGTAGCTTAAACAAACGTAACGTGCAACGTTAGCCTAACCTAAAATGCTCTTCTACGGCGTACCTTTCATGTGGCTCGTCAGCGCAGACTCTCCCATCGTTATTTTTGCAAACTTTGTAGGAGGCTACTCGTGGGCTTGACCCTCGTCTTAGCCATGGCTTGTATTTGTCTTCTGCTAGCCAACGCTTGTTGAAACGGCAACCTCCTGTCCCACTGTCATCTATCTCTCATCAGAATGCCCAGGTCACACGTAACAAACACTTGCAGGTCGCACGCATAGCGCGGGAAGGTGCAGCGGAGATGTTTTATGTAGAAGCGAAGCAATTCTTTTCTTTTAATCTAAAAAGCGAACTATTCAGTCAGACAGCAATTTATTGTAAAAGTAAAGCATTTACATTTTCAAGCACTTTATCTCAATTTCAAGCACCATTCCCAAAATGCAAGCACTTTCCCAACCTTGAAAACACCACGTAAAATTTCAAGCATTTTCAAGGATTTCAAGCACCCGTACGAACCCTGTATATTATAAAAAATAGCCAGTTAATTGAAGCATTACAGCACAGGCCTTTGTCAGATGGTATATTACGCTGTTTTTTTTCCTGCTTCGAATAGTTCTCTCTTTTTTCACCATACCTGTGTTTGCATCACTGAGTAAATATAATGGCGTGTTAATGCTCTACTCTTATAACAAAGCTTTTTGGAGAGAAACCCGAGAGCAGTAAAGAAATGGGTTATCACTCTTTTTATTTCTGAAAATGGGCCAGTCAGGCATAAAGTTCAAGGCTGAATTTCTTTCCCAGCCCTCGGCACTCACGGACACACACACACGCAAGCAGACAAACTGCTCACAACCACTATACTTTTCCCCTAGAGTTGTACATATAAAGATGATATGTGAGATTGAGCATAATGTTCTCCAATTTCAGTCTACTTTTCTATTTGCCCCTCCACATCTCCTGATACACAGCACAGATGGGATAATCTCAACTGCGATATGAGCCTCTGAGGCTCTAAATAAGAATCACAGCTAGCCCGGTTTCTCTCTCTCTCTCTCTCTCTCTCTCTCTCTGAACAGTTACTTTGAGAAGCAGAAAGCAGAGTGGCAGAAGGAGCCGCACGAGCCCGCCATCCCAGAATCCCTCGCCGCCGCTGCAGCAGCAGCACAGCAGCTTCAGGTCTCCAGGAAGCAAGATGCACGCCAGACGGCCACCTTCAGACAGCAACCCCCCCCCATGAAGGTAACACCCCTACTGAAAAACACTATCAATGTTCTATATGTAACTGTTCTTAGTTGTACAATATATATATATATATATATATATATATATATATTAAGAAAATTACCATACTAAAATATGACCAATCAAGACGAATCACATGACTGTCCACAGGGTAGGTCTCAAGGCCACCAGTGGTTTCATGACATCTCTAAAAACACACTGCAAGACATTCAAACAGGCGTGGTTTTTGATAAATTGATCAAGCATTGTGTATTTTAATAGTTGCTTTCTCAAAATCTCACGACTGACAGCCGCTCTCCAGGCACACAGATGCAATGCATTGTGGGGCATTAGAAATGGTGCAGTTAGCTAAGTAAAAGACATCATGGCATTTCTTGCATACAAAAAATCCACACACACTATTAAGTGTCAACCAACTAGATACATTATCCTTGTAAATTGTACGTTATTATGCAAAGTCATAGTTTACAATCTTAAATCGCTAATCAAGTTAGCTTTTTGACAACGAAAAGTGTCTGCACTATGCTCTGCACCCCGTAGTGAGTGAATCATACATTGTAATCACCTGAAGGCAGCTTTAGTCAGACGCCCAGAGCAACCACCTGACCAAGTGGTTTATCTCTTCAACACTGCAAGGACATAGATACATTAAGATTAGGACATAATCTTAATGTCTGTCCCCCCCTCTCTCCAGGCTTGTTTGTCCTGCCACCAGCAGATTCATCGTAATGCCCCCATCTGTCCATTGTGCAAGGCCAAGAGCCGCTCCCGCAACCCAAAGAAGCCCAAGAGGAAGCCCGACGAGTAGATCCTACCCTACCTTCACCCTCAGTTTAACGGGACCTGGTCTGAAACACTGATCCAAGATCAGCCATGTACTTCACAATATATGACTGAAATAACAGATCTATGCTTCAGGGCAACTTCCACAAACAGTCCTCTCTTAAACAAGTCGTCTTAGTACCTTTTTCATAAACTGTCAACTGAAATTGATGGAGGATCTGGTGATGTCATTCTGTTTGTTTTAACCGTGCTTTGGATGTGTTTATATGTAATTGTATGACTTCTATAGTAGGTTTAATAACCCCTAACCATGTAGTGCAATAATGCAAAAATGAAACTTGATAAAATGCAGACCTTTTTTCCCCATGTTGCCATTGTTCTTTGCTTTAGATATTGTACTGTATTTTCAAATTAGTTTTTGAATGCATGTGTGCTTCCATGGCTGTCTGTCTTGTATTTGTTTGTGCCGATGAAAATATTGAGTAGGCTTAATTAAAGTTAGATAAAACACAATGTTGTTTTAATGTTTACAGTGTTCAAGTGACAACCGGTGGGATAAGAAAAGAAAAAAAAACAGACTCATCCGCTCTGAAAAGTGTTGTGTGTTTAACTTTAATACAGTGATAAGAAAATAAATTGCTGTTTTGTATTAACCTTGTTACGATGTCCTCTTTTTTACACTCAAAACAAAGGCTAGACATTTGTTTCTGGTAGCGGTGTGAACGTAAACACAGCTGTAGCTGAGCAGTGAAGCCAAGGATCAGCATATGCATTAATGTTTTTCAGGCAAATGGGCGTGTTTATCCATTGTGTCAAATAAAGAGATAGGAATATGTTTTACTCCACTACAACATTGTCCCATCCATTGTATTAACACGGCGCCCATCATACTGCAGCTATCTGTCTGAAAAAGGACAGTGAGGTCTTGCTAAATGAGTTCCTGTAGCGTTTTTGTCAGGGTAACTCCTCACTTCATCTGTTGCCAGGGCAACTCCACGGTCCTTAGCCGTTGCTACGGCAACCACAGGTTGCTGTGACCCGCACATCACCACTTTAGTAGTTCCTTCCCAAATCCAGTGAGGGGCATTGAAGGGCTTTGGGAGACATTGCACTCTCCTGTAACCTAAATAATTGTTTCAGTTTTGTGAATAATTCATACGGTCTGTCAAAGTGAAAAAGATATAAGTTGGCAGTTTTTGTTTCTAAGAGTTTGAGCAACACTTACTCCATAGCTCAAGTGTGTGTTTAGTCTGCCCGTCAGTGTTTGGAGCTTTAGTTGTGTCTTCTTCCTCCCGATAAAACTTCTCAAGGCCAGAGAAGCCCGTTCCTGCTCACACACTCTGCAGGCAGCCGGATCTTGGAGCTCCACCTCTGCAGCCTGAAACACAAGATAAACATTCAAGAGGACAAAACTGAGCATTTTCCTATCGCGATAACACACCCCCAAGGCAAAAGTTAGTCATAGAGAGGGGAGTCACCTGACCCGTCTCATGTCTTCCTTGACAGTTTTGAGCCTCAGCATTGAGAGTAGTTGAGGGGGGACGGTGTGGACTTCGGGACCTTGACTTTTGAGATATTTGGGGGAGGTTCGGTCTCTCCCTCGACACTCTGGGAGAGGGAGGTTACATTCCCCATCATCTCTAAACTGGTCCGCGGATACTTGTCTCCCACAGGCGGTGATCTCCCTTCCCCTGGCTCCTTTGTGTCTCCCCCTCTCCTCCAGCTCCTGCTGGTTTTGGACACGAGCAGTCATTCTTCTGCACAGCGCTTCCCACTTCTCTTCCATTTTGTGAAAAATACAGAGCGCGGGAGTCACACCGTGACTTACGCTAACGTTATTATAGTGACGTAACTTAATCGTGTTTGTGTAAACTACATTAAGCGTGTTTGTGTGGGGCGAGATAAACCCTATTACAAAATCGATAGCTTACCAATACCAGACATTTTGGTAAAATATTAACCCACTTGAACCAAAGGTCATTGCTCTCCCCTTTCACCAAGCGCTTGTTTACCACCCTCTTCTTTTGCTGCTAGCTCCAGCTGCACTTCCTGCCAACAGTGAACTACTAGCGCCACCTGCTGGCTAACGGAGGCATGTTTAAATCCATTAAATCCAATGCCTTTCATTTATTTGAAAATTATATTTATTGAGTGAAACCAGAGGATTTACCGGGAAATATAAAGTGACAAGAATCACATTACAAGTACAAAATAATGTCTGATATAAAATAGGCAATCTATGAGGAAAATCCTTAGACTGTCATTTTTATATACATATTTATTGTTGTGCTATTATTTAAACCTCTTAATGTGTGTATATATTTGTACATATCTGTATGAGTATGTATTTATTTATATAAGTGGGCGTTCAGATGTATGTACAGCATATATGGGCCATTCTACCGAATTGGACCAAAGTCAGGTTGGAAATGTTTTTACATTTTGTATGTTTTTTTCCCAAAACTGTGTCCATATATATTTTGTACCATATATAAATTACACATATCTAGTCAAATAACCGTACATTTTTATATCATATTTTCAGACTGTATTGGAATGTTCTTCCTCTACCAAAAATGGTCACTACCGAGTACCGAAACATAGTAAATACACTGTAAAAAAGTATTATTTTAACCTGTTAAGATTGTTTTACCTTCCCTTCTCTAAATAGTATTTTAACAAATATTTCTTGAGGGTTTTCACAATTAAATTAATAAAAGTGAATTTCTAATCAAATTTCAAAATTCATAAAAATCATAATACAAACTTTCTTTGTAAAATGCATAATACTGATCATATTGATTCCAGAGTTGATGATTGTTGAAATTGAACATACAATATTAAACCAATCAGTATCATATCATTTTATTTGATAACTCAATATACTTTATTAACACATCCAGTGTTTCGGTAGTGACCACAGTATTTTGTTCTCAAGGTTGTATCATATTCCCTCAACCTTATTGCTTAATCTTAACTCATAACGTGCCTTATGTTGAAGTGTGAATGTTTGAAGCTACTGACCCAGAATCAGCACTTTAGTAACAGGCTGAAATAGAGGGGAATGAGGCTAGAATGCATGATCTGTTTGGTATATTGAGCAAAACACTTCATAGACATGGTTTTTTTATATATCTGAGACCTATAATATATGCCTAACAATAGTATAATAAGAGACCTTTAAAGTAACACACTGAGTTTCAGACTTTACAAAACATTTATTTCAAAATGGTGGGATTTACCTGCTTACCATTCCATTTTGTCAATTACCGAAATGTAACGAGGGGTTACGTATGTAACCCTTGTCATATAAGCACAGACGGAGCCCTCTACTGGACTCTATGGGTACTACCCTTTGATCATATAATGCAAGCATTCATCCACTGAGACTTCTATAACCGTAGCCGGCCCCGGGGCGGGCCTACCTGAATGCGTGCACAAGCCCACCATAACCATAAGGCCGCCACGCCTCCCGTTCCCGTCATCCTACACTTCTTTTCAGCCTGTGCTTATATAACAAGGCTTACAATACGTAACCCCTCGTTATATTTCTCACAGGCTCCGCCCTCTACTGGACTCTATGGGTACAGTGGGCGGAGCCTCGATGTATACACGCGCTGTCGTCCAACAACACCGTTCCATCTCACTGTCTCTGACCGACTTCCTGGTTAGCAGCCGCTGCGCCTCACTCACCTCTCCCTCGGTCGTAACCGTGGAGAAGTCGGGGCTGCGGCTGACAGAGCACACTCTGAAGCGCTTACCTCGCGAAAAGTGTGCCCGGAAAACAGTGCTGAGGGCTCTCCCCCTCAGCAGTAGTAGCTGTATCGAAGTTTCCAGGAGGGGCTGAAACTGCACTCATTTTCTGAATCAGGAGCATTGAGGGTGTTAGAACTGCAGGCATTTCTGGGTCAGTAGACACAGACACAAGGCGTCTTGTGTTGATGATCGCCATCACCTCTGCCATGAAAGTGCTCAGAACCTCATGTTAGAAGTACTGGTCCTGTCTGAAGCAACATTGCATCCAGAATGCGCCTGGCTACTCCGATGAGCCGCTCCCAGGAACCACCCATGTGGGAGGCATGAGGAGGGTTGAAAACCCAAGAGCATCCTTTCTCCTGGAGGTACTTCCTCATTAATGTGTCGTCTGTGTTAATCCTTAACTCTTTTGAAGCCCCGACGAAGTTAGTTCCTCTGTCAGAGCGCAGGAGCTTTGCTGGACCACGAACAGAGAAAAATCTTCTTAAGGCATTGATAAAATAAAAATAAAAAACTATGCCAGATGTGTAATATTTAATACAGCCAAACCATTTATTACAATGCAATCACAGAGCTTGAGAACTAATCACGGGGTTTGTCAAACAGAGCACATGGTGTAGTCCTAAACGATAGCTGGGGATTCTAGTGTAGTGTCTTCTGCCATCCTTTACTCCGAAAAAATATTTGTTTCTCCGAATCGAAGGGGAAAAATACAAAAGCATTGCACACAATTTAAACCAATCAATGTTGTGTAATTAACAAGGATAGTCTGGTGTTTTTGAGTCGATGAGTAGTGCAGATATCACAGTAAAATCAATCGACAGTAAGGAGAATACTTACTTCCGGGTGTACAATTCTCCGTTATCCAATGGGAATGGATGCTCACATTGCCTTTAAGGGCAGCCGACACAAACGAATGCCGTGCTTCCATGAGCGTCAAATCCCGCCGCAGATGGGAATACATTGCAATCAGTTAGCTATTTGCGTCCCTTTATGAAGCTAAAGGAGCCTAGGAGCGTCACAACTGCACGCCACGGGACCCTGACCAAACGTCGCTCCTGGACGATTATGGAGTGAGAGTGTGTTGGCAATGCACTCCCAGAGCCAGCCTGCCAGGCGTTTCTTGGACAGGGCTTTCCCGCTCACTCCGCCCCCGAAGCACACAAACAGCTGTTCAGTGTGTCTAAGGGCAGCCGTGCGCTCCACATAACATGCTAGCGCACGCACTTGGCAGAGAAGGTGCAATTTAGGCCCCGGCCCCACGAGGACGCATACGGCAAAACGCATAGGATTAAACGCAATCGCAAAAAAGTTTCCGTCCACACGCAATATTCACCGGATAGTGTCTGTCCACACACAAGACAGCTCCGTTTAGCTCCAACCGCTGAAGAAGCTGCAGTACATATTCAGGAGCCTGTACGTGGCGCTGTAACTTCCTCCACAAAAGCAGCGAATAAGCATGGTTGTCATGGTTGCCCTTCTGTTTATTCTCCGCGGTGGGGCCGAGGGAACCGGGCAGAGTTTGTCGCCAGTCAACAGGGGGGAAAATTAGCAAAATTAGGGACTAAATCTATGGCAGTCAGTAGGGGCTTGGACTGTGAGCCGGGTCGCCGGTTGAAGTCCCCGACCAGACCTACATTTGGAGTGTGGACTTCTAATTGGAGAGGTCCCAGTTCACCTCCTGCCCTGCCGTGGTGCCCTTGAGCAAGGCACCGGACATCCCCCTTCCCCCCTCACTCCCATTTCTCCCCGGGCGCTGTGCAATAGCTGCCCACTGCTCCTAGTACTAGACTCCTGGTACTAGGATGGGTTAAAAGCAGAGAACACATTTCACTGTGTGTGCTGTGTGCTCTAAAACAGAACTGTAAACAGATTTACTTTTTCTTTCAACATTTATTTGAACAGCAAGTGGAGGCAAAAGTGACTGCACCCAAAACAATAAACCTGCTAGCTAACTAGCCTAAACTCAGTAACAAAATGTGGGCAACACGTTCTTCTCCACAGCCGCGCGACCTCTGATTCAGACGTCACTTCCCCCTTTTCTATCCTACGGGTACAGCCGTACAGCCACTCCCCCTGAACCCCGTTTCCCTGCCAAACCCCCTATGCAAGCCCCTCCCTCTGAACCCAGGGCTCGCTACAATACTGTACTGTATACACAAACTATACAAAAACGTTACGCTTTGGAGCTTGTTTATCCATCTGTAAGCACCTGACAGCTAGGTCTCGCAGTCACTCACTCCTGATCATTCACTGCACAGTGACAGCTGCTACGGGCCTGATGTGTGAAATTGAAACTGATAGATAGAACAAAGGTAGCCTATCACCTGGGCTGGGCCGGAACACTTACAAATGTGGGCCGGTAGGATTTAGGCAAAAAAAAAAAGATTACAAAAAAATAATGTTTTTATTTATTTATTTCCGGCCCACCGGGGAAACTCCCGGTATTCCCAATGGCCAGTCCGCCCCTGCCAGTCAACGTGTATTAAAGTTTAAATCTTCCAGAACAAATTATAAAAGTGCTGGTCAAAGGTCTTCTTTGTTATTGATTGAGCTTTAAAACAAATGAATAACGACTCTATATATTATAATACAGCGACGTGCAGTAAGGGGAGGCAGAGCCTCACCTGTCATACTCCAATGTAACGGAAAAACAACTAAAGAAAAACTAAATAGTAATAATAATAAAATGTCTCCACTGATCTGTGTTGTAAATTTGATTTATGTATGATTCCAATAGCTTTTTATAGTCAAAAGCAGCACATTTGCCGAGCTCCGCTACAACTACGGGTAGCGATGAGAAGTGAGGCAGGGACGAGCTCTGCCTCTCGTAAACCCACAGTAACTTGCTGGAGTGCGGGCACTAATTTAACGCGGGCACTTATTTTGTGAGCGCGCTCAAGCCAGTTACTGTGTGGGGTAAGGTGAGGCACAGATGAGCTCTGCCTCACCTCAGAATGCGTCACCCCACAGAAACTGGCTGGAAAACGGGCCCTAAGCACATGCCTGTACCATCTCACTGTATGCCACCAATGTAATGTTTGTAGATCCATTTATTACATTTATCCTCGCCATCCATAGTCTCTAAATAACTTATTTCACGTATATGATATTTAGGCTCGCTGGTCTCATCATACAACGGCAATGAAAAAAGCACCAGGGGAGGCAGCCACAACCTCTGCCGCACTGAAGGGGGCGCAAGTGAGCCCACAGGTTCTTGTTGCTACTGTTATTCTACGCAGAGACGGTAGACGCTGCTGTGTCCCAATTCAGCGGCCGCATCCTCCTGAGGATGCATTCGAAGACCGCATACAAGGCTGTCCCAATTCAAAAAAAAGACAAGGCTCCTCCGAATGCAGCCCACAAATGCAGCGTCACTGCGGTTCTCTATAAGAGAACCGCAGTGACGCGTCCTAAAACCCGGATGTAAACTTCTTCCGGTTCCTTCGTCAAAAACTCAATGCAATTTCTCCATAGGATTTTGGAAAATAGCTCGAAATAAGGTCTGTGGTTGACACACATTTAAGAGAAGGATCACGTTTTGTTCAGCCGGATAATCTCCACATGTCTCTCCTACTTTTATAATTTTTTAATCATAAATCTAGTCGCCAAAAGCGAAATGCTAACGTTATGCTATAAACGAACTACAAGCCAGTACAGCAGCAGGGTCGCACGACTTCAACGTCACGCCAACTTAAGATCGTTTCAACTGACTTGCACTGAAACTGCACTTTGAACACTTTAAATATATTAACATTTTAAACTGTATACCCCGTTTATCTAGGCCCTTTTTGTTTTATGTATAGGCTACATGTCACACTGTGGGAAACGATATCTCTGGATGTATAACACATGTAGAATTTGTTTACAATAAAGCTGACTTTGACTTCCGCGTGCTTGCATATTTTAACAAAGCTTTTCATTTTAGCCACACTGAATTTAACTAGCAGTCATGGCTGTCAATGACCAGTCTGATATCGTTTTACAAAGATGACAAGAAGAGTGTAGATAGAGGAGAGAACCACTACAAGTCAGGACACGTAAAACAGTGCAGCCTAGATGAAGGTGTGCTTACCGGTGTTGTCAGGGCTAGCATGAGGGACAAGGTTTATAGTGTCGGTGAGTAGTTATAGCAAGAGTACCGTTAACCTAGAGTTAATTTATTCACATTAATTCCCATCAACAAATCCATTTTATGTGTCACATGAAATCTTTATTAGGCAAGGCAAGTTTATTTATATAGCACTTTTCAACACATGGCAATTCAAAGTGCTTTACAGAAAATGAAAGACATTAAGAAATGGCATTTAAAACCAGTCATTAAAAAGAAAAGCTAATAAAATAAACATTAAAAGAAAAATACATGGATAAAAGTTACAGTGCAGTTTAAGATGTGAATAGTTCAATTAAAAGCAGCGGCAAAAAGAAAAGTCTTCTTGCTGGATTTAAAAGTAGTAAGAGTTGCTGCGGACCTGCAGGTTTCTGGGAGTTTGTTCCAGATACTTGGAGCATAATAACTGAACGCTGCTTCTCCATGTTTAGTTCTGACTCTGGGGACAGAAAGCTGACCAGTCCCTGAAGACCTGAGAGATCTGGATGGTTCATAGTTTAGCAGGAGGTCAGAAATGTATTTTGGGCCTAAACCATTCAGTGCTTTATAAACCAGCAGCAGTATTTTGAAATCTATTCTTTGACACACAGGAAGCCAGTGTAAAGACTTCAGAACAGGAGTGATGTGATCCACTTTCTTAGTGTTAGTGAGGACTGCAGCTTCCTAATAGATGTTTTAGTGAGACCTGTGAAGACACTATTGCAGTAGTCCAGTCTACTGAAGATAACGGGACAAGTTTTTCCAAATCCTGCTGTGACATTAGTCTTTTAATCCTAGATATGTTCTTTAGGTGATAGTAGGCTGATTTAGTAACTGTTTTAATGTGACTGTTGAACCTCAGGTCAGAGTCCATGACTACACCTAGATTTCTGGCTTTATCTGTTGGTTTGAACATTGCAGACTGAAGCTCAGCGCTAACTTTTATACGTTCTGACTTGGCTCCAAAAACCATTACCTCAGTTTTATCTTTGTTTAATTGGAGAAAGTTCTGACACATCCAGTCATTGATTTGTTCAATGCACTTACTCAGTGTTTGAATTGGAGCATAGTCTCCTGGTGAAATTGTTACGTAAATGTGTGTGTCATCTGCATAGCTATGGTAACTTATTTTGTTGTTCTTCATTATCTGAGCCAGTGGTAGCATGTAGACGTTAAAGAGAAGAGGCCCCGAGATTACAAATATTACACACCAGAAAACACAGAAATATCCATGAAATAAACATACAGTAGGCTATAAACAATTAAAGGAAGGCATTACAAATGTAAATATATTTGAAATAATAAAACAATCCCACCACCACAGGTATCTACAGGAGAAGAGGGAATTCTCTCCACAAAATGTGAATGCCCACGTGGAGAATGGAGATGCAGTCATGCGGCTGCATTAGCCATCCACACTTTCAGCTGCACTGACACCCCCTGTCAGTGGAAGAAGCCAAAGGCAGCTAAACGTACGCATTCAGTGGAGGAGCTATTTCCTCCAACCAATAACTCATTCAACCCGCTGACAAGAGAGCCCACCTCCGGAGATCGTGACTGGCTGAGGGACAGACTCGGGGGCAGGTTCTCAGGAATGTCTTGGCTTCTCTCCCCCGAGCCAGAAGAGGAACACTACAGCTTGGAAACACTTACTGTTCCTGAAATTCTCAAATCTGTTGGGCATCAGGGACCTGAGGCAATTGTGGCAAGCATGGCATTGTCTGAGGAGCAACAGAGGGCAATTCAGGTGGCTACCACTGGTCAGCAAACCAACCCAAACCATTGGTTCAGGAAAGGAAGGTTGACTGCCAGCAACTTTGGAGCTGTCCTGAGGTCAAAGCGTGCGACTGCTTCCCTTAGTGCCAGGGTGCTAGGGCAACAACAGGCCCTTGGTGGTGTTTTGTCTGTACAGTGGGGGACTATGAATGAATGTGAGGGCGTCAGGGCATTCACCACTGCAACCCAGATGCAGGTCCATGAGTCAGGTTTGTGGCTCTCCCAATCAGGAGTGTTGGGGGCATCTCCAGATGGTCTGGAAGGGTCTCCCGCTGTGCTGGAGGTAAAGTGTCCCTACGGAGCCAGGGAAATGACAATTAGTGAAGCATTGCAAATCAAGGGCTTCTGTGTCAGTAAGGAGGGAGAAACATTCAGCCTGCGTGAGGAGCATCCTTACTGGCACCAAGTGCAAGGTCAGCTTCACCTCACTGCAAGAAAGAAGAAGAAATTAAGAAATTGTGAATCGTTTAATTTACATTTACTCGCCTTTGCAATGTTGTGGTTGTTAGAGTGTTACCCCCTAAACACACCAGGAGCGTCTGCGCCGCGTTACGTTGCGGCTGCGCCACGCTGCGACCTCCTCCTGCGACCTAACACACCAGGCGCGTTTCAAAACGTTGCGGAAGCGGAGCGTCGTGTGTGCAGCCTCGCAGTTCTTAATTAACTTTAAAACATTAATATGTAGTTGTTACCTTCCACTCCACAAACTGCAGCGACTAAAAACCAGGCCTTGTCTTTTCTGATGTTGTCCTTGTAAAAAGCATTGGTTACATCGTATACAATTGTGTGTTTCTCCACTTCCATTATGAACTCCTCGTCGTCCATTGTGCGTATCGTAGTGGAGGTGTTGTGATGAAGGAGGGGGGTCTGCTAAATTAGTATATACGCGGGATGGGCCTGGCCCGGATGCTCACCTTTCCACTTCCTGCGAGGGGGGGGGCTGCCTGTCCGACCTTACCTTACGGCTGCGCCGCGGCAAAAATAGGATTCATCCTAATTTTAGAGAAGCGCTGCGCCGAGCCGCTTCTGGGACGCGTCTGAGCCGTAACGCGGCACGTGTGGTGGAATAGCACCCATTGACTAGAGTGGCCGCGATCCTTACGACCGCCGCGGCGCGGCCGTAACGCGGCGCAGACGCTCCTGGTGCGTTTAGGGGGTTAGGCTTCCTGTCAGCTCGTCTGTTGGGAAGATATAAAATATTAGTTTCATGGAAGTCACATCGTCACATATAAGAGCATTAAGACATACAGTACATAGGCTAAAACAAAACATCTAAAGATATAACCTTGCACTTTGTCTCGTGAACATTTTCACTATTTTGACATTTTTATAGATCAAAATTGAACTAAAGAAATAAAGGTAGATTAATCCATATTGAAAATAGGTGTCAGCTGCTACACTAATTATAATAGTTATATTTCTTAATTAATTAAGATATTACTGTATTGATCCCAATTTGGGAAATGTTTGTGTTGCAGCAGCATAACAAGAAAAACAAAATATAAGTTATTATATATACAAAAGTATGTTAGGGATGGAATATTAAATTGAATATAAATGTAAAATGTACATGTGATGTTACGTCCAAGAGAAGCTATGGAGCAGAGAGTTCTCTGCCAGCCAGAGGTGATTTGTTATTAGTTCAATATGTCAAACTGATTTCCCTGACTACAATCTTTAGTTACATGGTGAAACGTTATGCTGCTTGTACTAATTAGACTTATCATATAAGCCACACAGGTTTTAATAGGATGTATTCATTATCTTTACTTATGTTGCGGTCTTTTCAGCAGTGCCATCTCTAAAACGGCGATACACTACCCATCATTTACATTTCACCGTGACATGGACAACAATGTAACGTCAGCTTACCTCATGGCACGAATCCAGACTCTCCTTTGGAAAACATTGGCCGGGAAACGATAGAACGAGCACGTTTCATGCGAAGACCTGTGGCTGCAACCCGGAGCAAAGCAACAAACCATTGCGTAGCTAACTAGTAGCGCTAGCTTTAGCTAATGTTAGCCAACGAAATGAACTGCCGAGTAAAATTGGAAAACACTGGTAATTAATTATTCTATAATTTATAAAACTACGGTGTTAAAAATGACCATTTCAAAAATAGAGATTCTAATGGTAAGATATAGATATACAGATACTAAAGAGACTACAGATAGGCTACTAAAGATAGGCAGGTACTTGCTTTCAAGCAGAACACAGGGGGAAACAAACTTAGCGGGAGTGTTTACGTGTGTAGGCGTAATGACGTACAACGGACTCGACCATTTCTGTAGTCCTATTCAGCCACTCGGTAACAACCATCGTTTTTCAGACACGTAAACTCTTCAAAAATCACCAGTGGGGTCACTGCTGATGTATCTACTGTCGTAGAACAAAACGTGATTTATCTCTTAAATTTGTGTCAACCACAGACCTTATTTCGAGCTATTTTCCAAAACCCTATGGAGAAAATACATTGCTTTTTTGACGAAGGAACCGGAAGTGCTAAAAATGCTAACTTACTTCCGGGTTTTAGGACGCGTCACTGCGGTTCTCTATTCCCAGATTTTGAGGATACATCTGATGTACACTCCGCGGTGTATCATATCCCAGGATGCAATGGGCGACGGTGACGAATGAATTATTTAAAAATAAAATGGCTTCTCACGGGACGGCAACGGCTGAAGCTTCGGCGGGAGCCGGATTTGTTTTTAAATGTAAGTATAGGGTTTCAACTCACCCAAATAGTAAACGACATGAAACAGTAAACCGATTTAACTGTTTTATTTAAATATACGGGCGATTGGAGATGTCTTCTTTGTATACATAAAAGAATATGAAGTGAAAATATTTCGACATGTTGTAAACCAGAACCATGGTTTTCATATTGTTGGGATTAATTATAAAGCTAATTTATTTATTTAACTGCTTTTGTTATACAAATCTTACTGCAAAAATGTTATTCATAATACTAGATGTTGTACTATTCTCTCTGTGATTAGGACGGTTTTGGAAGATAAGGGCCTGCAGGGAAGTGTAACGGCCCGTACACACTACAGGCGTCAAAAAAGGCTTCCAACGCCTCGCCCATTCATTTGAATGGGGTGACGTAGGATATTTTCAAAATTCGCCGAACTGCATTGTGGGTAGCATGGCAAGGCGTTGCAAGCCTCGCGAGCGTCTATCGGCGTCAAAAGTTCAACAATGTTCAACTTTTGAGGCTCGAGGCTTGCTCGAAGCTGGCGTCAGCCAATCAAATCCCGTTTTTGAATTCCCGTCATTACAAGCACTAGCCAATCAAACCGGGTGTATGCAGGTCTCGACTATTTTCCTTATGTCAGAAAATGGAGGACAAATTAATCATTTCCGTGGCAAATGTCCCAGTCTTGTATGACTGTACTCTGTTCACCTACCGGGACCTAAACCGGAGGAACCAGGCATGGCGGGAGGTGGCAGAGACAGTTGGTGAAACTGGTAGGTTTTCAACTGTTTGGAGAGTTTATATCCAGTTTACTTCGTTTTAGCATTGAACAGACAGCTAGTAATGTAGCATAATAACATATTGTGGTGACCACCTTCGATCGCCTCCGACTCCCATATCTCTCGGCACTACAATATCATATTAATAAAAAAATATTATAATAAGTATAAGCATAATATATAACATAACATATAATACATGCACAGCTATCAAGCATAGGCAGTATATTTAGCCAGCTAGTAATGTAGCATAACATATAATATATATTAATATATAATATAAGTATAAGCATAATATATAATATAATACATGCAGAGGGTGTCGTTTTTCTCATACTGAACAATCTGTGTTATTGTATTTGCTGTAAAGTGTCTCTACTGTAGGCTAATTTTATTATATGTACAGCACTTTGGCTCGACCAAAAATCGTTTATAAATGTGCTATATAAATAAAACTTGATTTGATTCACAGCTATCAAGCATAGACAGTATATTTAGCCAGCATGGAATGTAGCATACAAATAGCATTCATTAATGGAGGAATAATTTAGTAAATTAAAGAAATTCACTTTATTATTTATTAACTTTATTATTTCATTTCATTTCATTAGAGAACGTCTGCAAGAAAAGATGAAAGAAGTCTGCTGTCTGCTGTGACCAATTGCCCAGCCAACCCCACCAGTGGTGGAGGAGGACGAGGACTTTCAATTCTTCAAGAGCCTCTTGCCCACCATGAGGCAGATGACAAAGGCACAGAGGGCAAGAGTCCGCCTCGGGGTACACCAGCTCATTTTTTAGGTGGACCAGGACAACAATGTATAATTTTTTCACACATACTGATCCACATTACATTTTTTTTACACTCATCACACACACTTCACTCAAATTCACCAAATAAAACATTATTTCAAGTATGTTATGGCAATACTGTGTCTTCACTTGTTCATGTGGTTTGTCAGTTGCAACATACCAGAAGCTTCATGTATGTCGGTATATATAATGTGCTTTCTTCTGTAATTGTTCAGTGAAAACCTATAGAAATTATGAGTGGTTTATCAGTAAAAACAGGGCTGAAAGAAAAAGGTTGTTAGTCATATCATAATATAATAATATCAATTCAAGAAACATGTTTATTAGCAATGTTTGATTTTAAAATGGCTCATTTGGAACATTTGCTCTTTAAAGAAAATGGGTAGCTCTTAAAAGAGCTTTTGGTTTGGAGGACCCATGGTGACCCTCCACCACGTTCTGCTGCCATGGTACTACACCCTCCTCATTCAAATAGGAGCAGAAGGTCTCCCGCAGTTGAATGGATCGGCGTGTGGCATTGTTGGAGCCCATCATAGGTGCATCGCGCAGGGTTGGAGCTTCATCACTCGACTCTGCGACGACAGGTGTGCGTGATGACCTTCCTATTGTCTTCCTGCGGAGGACGTTGTGCAACACACAGGTGGCCTTCACACACAACTCTGTTACCTCCGGGCTGGTGGTGATGACACGCCGGAACATTCTCCACTGAGATGAGAGGATGCCAAACGCACATTCAACCACGAACCTGGCCGAGGCGGTAGTTGAACAGCCTCCTGTGAGCTGACGTCCAGGGAACGGACGCAGCAGGTTGTCCAGCAGCGGAAAAGCCTCATCCCCAACGAAGACACGGGGGAGAAGGCCCAGCCGCTCTGCTCCTGGGGTGAGGGTGTCAGGTGGTAGCTGCAGACTGCCACCTCTGAGGCTCTCTCCAAATGCAGAATTCCGCAGGCTCCCACCGTCGCTGCTCCTTCCAAAACCTCCGACATCCACTACCCTGAAGAGGTACTGGGCATCCACGACAGCCAGCAGTACCAAGGAGTGGGTGGACTTGTAGTTGAAGTACAGGGACCCAGAATGTGCCGGAGCCTGGATCACCACGTGCTTCCCATCAATGGCACCAACGCAATTTGGAAAGTTCCAGCGCTCCTGGAACCCAGCAGCGATGGCTCTCCAGTCCTCCGTCTGTGGTACCGGCATGGTCTCCTCGACCAGGGCAGTCCAGATGTCACCCGCAACCTCCTTCACGATGACAGCCACTGCTGCATGCCCGACCCGATAGCTGAACGCTATGGTCCTGTACGAGCCACCGGTTGCCAGGTACCTGAGAAAAAAGTAATATACAAGATTAAAAAAATAAAATAAGTTATACGCCACGCAGACACACACACCAACATACCACAGACACATACACACCAACATACCACACACACAATTACACCACAGGCAGACACACACACCACAGACACACAATTACACCACAGGCAGACACACACACACCAACATACCACAGACACACACCAACATACCACAGACACACAATTACACCACAGGCAGACACACACACATCACAGACACACACCAACATACCACAGACACACAATTACACCACAGGCAGACAATTACACCACAGGCAGACACACACACATCACAGACAGACACACACACACCGCAGACACACACACACATACACACCAACATACCACACACACAATTACACCACAGGCAGACACACACACCACAGACACACAATTACACCACAGGCAGACACACACACACACACCGCAGACACACACACAGACACACCAACATACCACAGACACACACCAACATACCACAGACACACAATTACACCACAGGCAGGCAGACACACACACATCACAGACACACACCAACATACCACAGACACACAATTACACCACAGGCAGACACACACACAATTACACCACAGGCAGACACACACATCACAGACAGACCACAGACACACACAATTACACCACAGGCAGACACACACACACACACACACACACACACACACACACACACACACACACACACACACACACACACACGAGCAATACTGCGTTTACCTAGCTATCTTAATTAATGTCATTCATCTGAACTAAATCACAGACTTCATTCATCCATTGCATGCATTCTCTCTCTTTATATACAGAGTCATATTAAAGAAGTAGAAATACACAAAACGTACCGTAGGCAGATGGCGAGTCGCAGATGTGCTGAAACAGTACACCATCCAGGCGGATCTCTTGGACAAGAACGTGGTATTCCCCCCGTTGCAGACGTTTTCTGAGTATCGGATGTACCCAACAGCGACGCACTATACGTGGCCTCCTGCGAGACATTGAATAAACCAACGCTACCGTTGCTACAAAACCGGCATCCATTTTGGCAATAGTGAAGAAGAGCCGGGCTTTTTTTTGCTATGCCGGGGGCGGGCGGGAGATTCCTGATTGGTTGTTGGTCGCCTTGGGCGCGAGAAAGCGCCAAGCCTCGGACACGCCCAGCTTCAAGCTTTTCTGACGCCTGTAGTGTGTACGGGCCGTAACTCCCCTGCAAGCTAAGAAGAAGTGGGACAATCTGAAAAAAAGATATAAAGTATGTGAGTTTTACAAGTTAATAAACACATTTGCTGACATTTGTTTATCTGCTGGTGTTTTTTTTTGTAATGCCATGATTGTTTTACTCTGCCTTTAGGATGGCAAATACCCAGGGTCAGGAGAGGGAGTCGGTGGGAAACCCACTGCTGCAACTTGGCCGTGGTTTGTCCAAATGGATGAGATATTAGGACAGAGGCCCTCTATCTGCCCGCCTGTCCTAATATCCTCTATTCCAGAGGACACGCCACGGCCAAGTTCAGCAGTGGGGGACCAAGAGGAGGACGAGGAAGAGGATCAGGTTGAGGCAGGGCCATCCCGGCCTAAAAGGAAAAGAAAGGAGGGGCTAATGGACCTCATCAGAGAGGATATGAAGCAGCAGAGGGAGGAGAACAGGGAGAACCTGAACAGGCTTTTTTCTCTCCTAGAAAAATTAGTTGATAAATAAATAAATAAATGTAATGAGCAATATGAAACTTATAATTTATTTGATGGAACAACATACAAATGAAACAACATACAAATAAAACAACATTTAAACTATATACACATTCAGGCTGAGCAGGGAGTCCCAGGTGGTGCTGCTGGACCTGGCTGCCACAATTAGGACCCTGGTGTGCTCTGATGGTGGATGGGGCATCATGCAGGGTGTCTCCAGAGCTGTTGGGGATGCTTCTCTCCACAGTACATCGGATTGTCCATTAGGGCTAGGGTTCGCAGGGCGGACGCAATCGACGGCTGCCATGTCACTAAGATGTTTTCAGCTGCAGATAAGAACAAAAGATGTATATAAATATTGCACACGGTTATTTGATCACAGCTCGTCAATTGTTTTACATACCTTTACACATAATCGTGGTCACCAGGAACCTCCGCCAGGGCAGACACCTCCGCAGACAGTTGGTCCCGCCAAGGAGCACCACTGACTGCCTCCAACACATTCTCCCCCTCATCCTCCGCTACATCCTCCACAGTGTCCTCTTCTGGGGCCATGATGTCGCCGGCCCCAATACAGATGTTGTGGAGGACGGCACATGCTGTTATGATCTGAAATTTAAAAATTGGCAGAAATATATAAATATATATATATATGTTATACCTCATGTTAGATCTACTCTTCAGTATTATCAAAATGTCCTAATGAGTGATTACTTACTTGAGGAAGGAAGGTGTGGTGCACCTCCAGCGCTTGCAGGAAGATACTCCTGAATCGTGTCTCCATCACCCCGAAGGCACGCTCGATGATGGAGCGTGCCCGGGAGTGATGGCTGTTGAAGCACTGGGGTCCCACACCTTGCAGCGGCCGTTTGTATGGAGTGATGAGGGGGAGTGGATGTTGGAGTCAGGGGTACCCCCCGTCTGCGAGGATAAAGTGCCCTGGAGGAGGGTAGAGTGCCTGCCGATAGAGTGGGCTGTGGCAGAGCACTCTAGAGTCATGGACTGACCCAGGCCAGCCCACGTACGTGTCGATGAAGCGGCCCTGATGGTCACAAACAGCCTGCAGCAAAATGGAGCTGAACAGTTTTCTGTTTCTATAGCCGTGACCATCAGGGCCGCTTGGTGGCACGATGCGGACATGGCAGCCGTCGATTGCTCCAGCAGCTTTTCTGAAGGCTCTGTGTCTGGCCAGCCCTGCGAACCCACGCGACACAACCTCCAGGTCTTCTGCTGTCCTGGGGAGGTGGATGACCTGGTGGCAAATGGCCACCACCTCCTCAGTCACTCTGTGGACAATCCGGTGTACCGTGGATCTAGGCATCCCAAAAACTCTGGAGACCACCCTGCATGATGCCCCACTTGCCAGCCAGAACAGGAACACCAGGGTCTCAATTGTGGCCCCCCATCCATGTCTCCTGTCCTGACCCAGGAGTTCCAGCAGCACCTTCAGGGACTCCCTGCTCAGCCTGAAATCAGGGCGTGTGTCCTGGTCATTAAAAAACCTGTCCAGGACAGGGACGCTTAAGTTGATCCTGCAATACAGGGGCCTTGGCTGGTAGAGGGAAAGGTTGAGAAAAAAGGGTTAAATAAGTTTTTGCATTTTTGTTCTTTGTTTATACATATATCTATTGACATGTTTATATATATATATATATATATATATATGTTTATTGATATATACACACAAAAATATATACATATATATATCAGGGTTTCCGTTAGCCGGTAATTACCGGTTTTTAGCTGGTAAAATTTATAAAAAACCGGTAAATTCAAAACCTGACGGTCAAATTGTCTGGTAATAATTAGGGAGGCTCCGATCGATCGGCCGCCGGTCATTATCGGCCGATATTCACTCTTAATAGTTTGATCGGTGCTCTCTATAAAGGCCGATCAGGAGAGCTGGATCTGATCGATATGGACATAAACGCGAGTGAAGTGTAACTGGACGCGAGAGAGAGAGATCAGATCAGCTGCTGAGTCTGACCGAGACACGCAGCTCTGCAGGATCACCTGAAGCCCCGCCCTCTGTTTAGCGGGCTGCAGGAGCTGCATGAGAAACTGACGTGCGAGGAGAGAGAGAGGGGAAAAGAGAGGATCCGTTTCTCCCGTGTTATTATTCAAATGTAATGTAAACTTCTGAATAATGTACGTTATCTACTACAAGTAGTTTGTTTGAATGTAATAATTATGTTGTTTGTTGTTTGTGGAATCATTTATTGAAAAATGAATCTGAATTTTTCGATCTGTTACGATTATAAACTGAAGCAATATAAAAATGAGCCCCGTGAACTGAGTTTTAAACTGAAGCATATCTGCTCATAGTCCGGTAATTACCTGCTAACGGAAACTCTGCTACACAACTCTTATTATTATTATTGAAATACGACCGGTAAGTTTCAAATTAGTCCGGTAAAATGAATTCTGCCCGGACATTTGACCGGCGAGAAAAAATCCTAGCGGAAACCCTGATATATATATATACATACTTATATATATATATATATATATCAGTGTGCGAAAAAGTACACGTCCCACCGTCCGGGACGTGTTATTTACAATATCGGACAAGTAGATCTTTCAATTGACTTGTCCGGCGGACAAGTGACGTTTTTCGCCCCGATGTATTGACAAATTATTGATACATTCAGTTTACAAAAGGCAGAACTCATTCGCAAATTGTCCGTGTCCGCCATTGTTCGTTTAGAAATGTTAGTTTCGGTTCTGCATGTCGATTCCTAAGGAAATGCATCTCGCCGCTTTCTGTACAGTTAGACGGGGGCTGGGCGGGGCGGGGCGGGGCGGAGCGGGAAGTGTAGCACAGTGGCCGGGTTGGGAAGCAACACTCGGTTCCGAGTAGGAACAAATAACAATTGTCCGGTCCCGGGATTAATAAGAGTTGTGAGGAGGGGAGGCGAGGCCGAGCCCCGCGGACCGCAGCTCTCTCTATGCTCCGTATCAGCTGATCGCTGCACGGTGCAGCTCAGCGCCTCTCTCTCTTTCTACACACAGCGGATCCGCTGCCTGTTTAACAGCCTCAACTTTGTCAAACTTTCTATGTTCTTTCTCTAACACGTAATGAAGGTTATTAAGCGTTTTAGCTCCTATGCTGTTAATATTGACCGCCATTTCCTTTATGAAGTGAAGCAGCCTCCCTGTCTGTCCTCGCGCTGTCCTCACATCCCCGGACCCCCAGACTCGGAGGAGCAGGATGTCAGTATTGTTTATGAAGCAGGGTATAGAAAGTACATTATTGAAATGCTATTTATACTATTTATTAACTTTTACAAACAGTGAGGGACTGGGCAGCTGCAGCAGGTGTATTGCAGGACATGTGTAAGCGTGCAAGCGTCTTTGAGTTGTAGAAAAGCGCTAGGCCTATAGGCTATAAATATAATAATAATAATAATAATAACTTTATTTGTATAGCACCTTTCATACAGGGGATTGCAGTTCAAAGTGCTTTACATCAGTACAAAATAAGACATAACATCAGTGTAAAACAAGCAGCAAGAGCATAAAGTGGGATAAAATAATTAAAAATAAAAACATGGGGAATAAAACATAGAGAAATAGTGCAATGTCAATCACAGAGAATAGTGCAGTATAATAGTGTAAGATCAGTAAAATGCTTTGGTAAAGAGATTAAGCCTTCCCTAATATTGTTGGGTAACGTGTTCCACAGTTTGGGGCGTAGTTTACAAAGGCTGCATCACCGATCTTCTTAGGACTCTTTCTGGTGACCTCTAGTAGACCTGCAGCTGATGATCGCAGAGTTCTGGCGGGTGTGTAGTTCATTAGAGAGTCAGCCATGTAGCTGGGTCCTTGTCCATTCAGAGCTTTGTATGTGAGGAGAAGCACCTTCAAATCAATTCTGAAGGTTACAGGAAGCCAGTGGAGAGTAGCCCTCCTTCCTTTTGGTATTCGTTAGTAGTCTAGCTGCAGAGTTTTGAATGAGCTGGAGTCTTTGTACATTCTCAAACTGCACCACTTAGAACTAACTAAACAATGCAGAGATTATTTTTATATAATTGTATTCAATAACCGTAAGAAATTAAACAGTATGAAGTGATTTGTAAATAGGAATACAGATTTGACTTAATGTTTTCAGAAATATATTTTTCTCCCAGTTTGTCATGGGACTTATTTTCACCCTCTCAAAGAACCGGAACCGAAAATAACCGGAATCGAAAAGCAGAACCGGAATCGTTAAAATACAAACGATACCCAAAACTTTTTCTCACACTGTATATACTCAAGCTATACTCAACCTGAAATAAAATGTGTATCAGTATTATGCTAATAACATTACTGTTAGCTAAAATACAGTACATACATATATTCTGTGTTTGTGTATAAATATATCTCTATAGACAGGGGTGGACTGGCCATCTGGCATACCGGGCATTTTCCCGGTGGGCCGACGTGCCTTTTGGGCCGACACGTCATTTCTTTTTTTTTCTGAAGTCCCGGCCCATAAGACGGGTATATTGGCCCTCTGTTTAAATGTTTTTAGTAATTGACACTGGGCCGGCCCAATCAAATCTTTAATCACCTCCCCCTTTGGGCCGCTCGGTGTGCATCATTAAATCACGCCCCCAGGAGGTGAGCCGGCCGTTGAAGCCAAACTTCCTTTTTTTTCGAGAAAAAAAAAAGTTCGAGTTAGAAATGGCGAAGGCGAAGGCCAAGCGAAAAGGGAGAGCAGAACAATTGCGGGCAAGAAAAAAGCAGGCCCTTCGTGCTGATGCTGCCGCTTGTGTCAAAATAACCGACATGTTTAGTACAGGTGCAGGTCCATCTTCTTCTAACCCGTGGCCGATATTGGTGGTGAGGAAGATGATGAGAGGGAGAGAGATCAGCGCGAGTGGGGAGAGCGAGGAGAACTGGCGGTAAGCAGAAGCTACGAAAATTAGGAAAATATTATTATTAAGGTTATGATACTCTGTAGTTCTGGAACCCATTAATATCCCTTTGATGAAGCACTAATAAGACACATATTATAAGAGAAACATTCGTTAGCCTCCAAGCTAGTAAGCTGGCTTTTTTAGGTTTTCCCTGGCAAGTTAAAATATAGCTTAATGGGACTCTGATAGTTGTCTCATTGAAAGTTAACCAACATTCATGAACCATTACTGGCAGCTGGCAGCTTGTTTTGTTTAGTGTATTTACTTATTTGGTTATAAGGGCAACAGTGGTCTTTTGGGACCTGAAGAAAATGTTTATAGTCAGCTTGTTGTGGTAGTTTTGATTGACAATATATAGAATGAATAATATAGAAATAGATAAAAAATGGAGGCACACATGTAGTTTGACCATTAACTGTGTGGTATTGTGTCAATGCCTATTTGTATGGACCTCTATCAGGGAATCCATTCATTCTGTATCATCGTGTTGAGCCAGGCAGCATCCCCAGAGGAGGAGAGTGAGGAGAGCAAAGAGCAGGAGGACATAGATTACTTTCCCCGCCCCGAGCCATCTATGTTACAGATGTTTTTACAACATACCAGAAATCCAGTTGTGCAGACGGTATTCACCTGTAAAGATGGCACCAGCAGAAAGTGGCGTCATATTGCAAGGGACGTCATATGTTGTTTTGTTTTGTATGTCTGGCATTTGGGAAGAGGACTGACACTGGCACATTTATAACTGGAATGTCAGATTGGACGCACGCACACCAGCGTACAGAGGAGCACAAAAAGAGCATTACACATTCAACCTGTGCTGAAGCTTTTTTCTTACGGTGCTCTAAAGCAGACATCGAAAGCATGTTTGCTGGCAGTCAGATGTCGGCTCATAGGGAACAAGTCCGAAAGAGACGTCAGGTTTTGGAGTGTGTGGTGGATGTGGTGAAAGTGCAGGCAGGTGGAGAATGAGGGAGCATATATGCTAGCTGACAACACCGTGGACCACGGTAACTTTTTGGAGCTCATCCTTTTATTAGGAAAGTATGATGTCTGGTTAAAAGAGCATCTGGATGATTGCGTAGAGAAGAGCAAGAAATTGCACCAATCCAGTGGAACAAAAGGTAGAGGGTCTCTCATCCCCCTACTCTCCAAAACTACTGTTAACTCCATGATAGAAACTGTTGGTAGTCTCATCAAAGAAAGTATCTCCAGTGATGTCCAGAAGGCCGGAATGTCTTCTGTTCAGCTGGACACAACACAAGACATAACTTCTCAGGATCAGTGTTCAGTAATCTTAAAATATGTCAATGAGACTGTGCAAGAGAGGCTTGTGGCTTTAGTGAAGTGCCACGCATCCCCCGGACAATACTTCAAGCATCTGAAACTGGAC
The DNA here is from genome assembly GCF_902827115.2 of Pseudochaenichthys georgianus. Lineage (NCBI taxonomy): Eukaryota > Metazoa > Chordata > Actinopteri > Perciformes > Channichthyidae > Pseudochaenichthys > Pseudochaenichthys georgianus. The sequence continues at coordinate 30,367,678 of NC_047512.1, forward strand.
AAGGGCATGTGTGTATAGGTAATGCAACGGATGGAGCATCCAATATGAAAGGCCGGTACAGAGGATTTTCTGCACTGATGACCTCCCAGTCACCCACTCATGTCCATGTGTGGTGCTATGCTCATGTTCTTAATCTTGTCCTGGCTGAAACTACCCAAAATGTCATCGAATGTGGAACACTTTTCAACCTAATCAATGACATAGCAGTGTTTATCAGGGAGTCATATCAGAGCGTCAATCTGTGGGAGAAACAAGCCCAGGAAAAGATGCCGTCGACTCATCCTGTAGACTCATCTGGTCCTATCTCTATCTTGTTGTCATAGAAAGGGGAGGCAGGGCACTATAGGGTCCCCCCCCCTTAAATTAACTAGAAGTCATCATTTAAGGGGTTATTTTTAAAACTTTTCTTCTGGGGGGTGGGCATACCCCCCCAGACATTACATTACATTGCATTTAGCTGAGGATTTTATCCAAAGCGACTTACAATAAGTGCGTTCCACCAGGAAGACACAACCTTGAAGAAAACAGAATCATAAAGTACATCAGGTTTCATAGAGCCAAACATTTCAAGTGCTACTCAACTGGCTTTAGATAAGCCAGTCCTTTAGTATATAAGTGCTTTGTTAACAATTCTATCGCTCGAAGTGGAGTCGAAAGAGATGAGTTTTCAGTCTGGAAGATGTGTAAGCTTTCTGCTGTCCTGATTTCAATGGGGAGCTCATTCCACCATTTTGGAGCCAGGATAGCAAACCCACGTGTTTTTGCTGATGGGAACTTGGTTTGGCCTACCTGCCTGTCAGCCTTCCATCTGTGCACAAACTTATCTCGTGCCCTCATTGGTCATGTGCGCGTTCGTGTGTGGTGGAGGAGTGGCTCTGTAAGGAAGTCTGAAGTTGGTGCATCATGGCATGTGGCTCATTAAAAAATAAGTACAGCTATTGTCTCCCTCTTGTATAACTGGTGCCCCACCTGCAGCAGGTAATGCAGGGTTGCCAACTCTCACGCATCTTGCGTATGACACACGCTTTCACTCTCAATCTCACGCTCTCACGCTGCCCAAACTATTCTCAAGCCAAAAACAAGATGAACCGGTGATCGTCTTTTGTTGGTTATTTACAATGTTGAGTTGACAGCTGCTCAAGTTGTTGATCCGCTCCCTCCCCGCCTCCACCACCATCAGACCCCCCTATTAGTGCTCGGTCACTGTTCGCTTTGTGAGAGGGTTTGAAGGTCTAATTTCTAATGATTGATAGTTACACATACTTGTTGTATGTATTAGTTTAGTTTGCCCCTGGTACGTAAAAAGGATAATAATAGCGTTTTTTTTAATTATACTGAGTTATTCTTCTTGTCAATAACCGCTACTATTTGTTTGTTTTATGGATTTGGGCCGGCTGGGTCTAAATGCCAGGGCCGATTTGCTGTCCCAGTCCAGCCCTGTCTATAGACATGTTTATATATATACACAAGCTATACTCAACCTGAGAAATAACATTTTAAACATGTATTATAGGCTAATATTAACATTACTGTTAGCTAAAAATACAGTACATACATATATTCTGTGTTTGTGTATAAATATATCTCTATAGACATGTTTATATATATATACAAGCTACACTCAACCTGAGAAATAACATTTTAAACATGTATTATAGGCTAATATTAACATTACTGTTAGCTAAAAATACAGTACATACATATATTCTGTGTTTGTGTATAAATATATCTCTATAGACATGTTTATATATATACACAAGCTATACTAAACCTGAGAAATAACATTTTAAACATGTATTATAGGCTAATATTAACATTACTGTTAGCTAAAAATACAGTACATATATATGTTATATAATATGATAATAGATATAAGTATCAGTACCTGGACATGGTCTTCCATTAATTTGAAATAGATGGTGCGCCTGGTGTGACCTTGGGAAATTGAATTTAACATATTGAACATCACCAAAAGAAGTACTATCTCTGACTCCATATTGAACCGTTTGAAAATATTTTGCCTAATGTCAGAAATTATTACAGGCACTTCTGACTGCAGCTGGTTGCTATGCGACGGGGGCGGCAAAAGGTAGGGATAACGGCCGGTGACGTACCAGGAAATGCTCCGTAGACCGTCTCATTTCGCATTCCGCGGAGGACCCACGTCGGTTGGGTCCTCCGCGGAATTCAAAGGCTGGGTCCTCAGGAGGATGCAGCCGCTGAATAGAGAGGCGAAGTCACGCCCATCTACTTCCGGCCCATGGGACCCCGGAAGCGAAAAATTAACATTGAATTCAATGGAGAGAGAACACGTATCTTTTGATCCCGTTTGAATTGTGCCACGAACTACACATATGATGTTTGTCAATCTTAAACAATAAGTTCCATGTCAAAAAAGTCACATTTTGTCGTAAAACTGTTGAAATATAAGACTATGAAAAATATGCGACTACAAAGACTACAAATCCCAAATCCCATTCTGGCTCGCGTAAGTGATGTCACAGGCGATAATGCTCCAAGTGGTTGCGACTCGTAATTAAAGCGAAGAAGAAGATCTCATAACTGATTTATTTCCTCCAATAAATAAGAGATTGCTAAAAATAAATTCACTTTTACAAGATGCCTGTGTGCTTTGTACCAGGTTGCAATCACATAAGTGATCATACTTATAGATCATAGCTCGTTCTATCGCTTCCCGTCTGATGAAAGGACCAGGAGTCGCTGGATCAGAGATCTCAGGTAATACACATGTTGTGCATGGAACACAGTCAAGCTAGCTACATAGCTAGTAGCGAGCACGTTAGTTAGCATCACATTACTTAGCCTTGTCATTTGTATTAGCCTTAACATGAAGTGAACCCAAATGTTAAACAGTAAGAGTAGTCATGATGTTAAGTATTTTGTGAAACATTTGAAGAGGAGCCTATCGCCCCCTCCACCAGGTGCTAAGGGGGCGGGAGGTAGGCTAACGGCACATTAGCATCTGCGATCTTTTCTACTTAATGCTATCTGCTCAAATGGTTAACGTTGAACATTAAAAGATCAGGCAGTTCAGGGTGAGTCGAATGAAGGAAGGCAGGCAGGCAGGCAGCTTTGCATGACATTTATTTATTTATAGAAGGACCATGCATACAAAAACATTAATCTCAGCAAAGAGAAGAGATGCAATATGCCAGATTATAGCTAATAGCTCATTTCCATCTGTGGTCCATTCTTCTGGACGTGTTTCATTGTGATGATAGTGAGTCAATCTGTTTGTTGGAAAGACAGTAGTTGAGTTGTAGGAGCCATTTTATGGGTATTGTTGGTGTGTCAGTTTATTTAAGTTATATGTATAGTGCAATATTATTTATGAACACTGGGTGGCGGGGTTTAGCTGCACCGGGGCCCTTTCTCATTTCTCGAACTCCCCTCCTCGACTCCCCTCCTCGACTCCTATCCTCGATACTTAGTCCCGCCCACAGGAGATGCGAGCGGAGGAGCCGAGGAGGGGAACCGAGGAGAGAGGAGGGGAAGCAGCAGGCGGTTAGAGAAATGAGAACTCCTCTCCTCTGAGTGGTCATTTTAAAGAGACGTCCATTAATGATGACAGGAGGCAGCAGCCCTCTGTCTGATGGACAGATGTGTTCATGACGACTTATATATTTACTTTGATTCATTCACAGTGCGGTATAATGAGACAATAATGGCTACAGATGCGGACACACACACATATATATGTATATATTTATATAAATATATACAATTTCAGAATCAAGCAGAGCACTCTCATAATAACGTAACACTATCAGAGACTGGATATATCCCCCCCCCCCTCTCTGGTCGCTACAATGTGGAAAATAAATTACGGGCCAAAAGTTTTATTTACAAGTATTAAAAGTAAGCAGAGGACACCAAACCAACTGACACCTGTCTGTCTGCTGCATCGACGCACACACTGTACCACACACACCTACACCACACACGCATATACAGCTCCTAAAACAGGCTACAGCCGTGGTGTATTTTATTGTGAAGCACTAAATGGTTTTAGAAAAATATCGACTCTTTGTTTGTAGATATCTACTAAACTAAAGCAAAAAGAGTAGGCCATGTTCTACTGAGTGATATATATTATACACACTGCTCTACTTTCTGCACGGACATCACAGCTGTTCTCACTGTAAACATCGCGTCGCGATGAAAGCAGTTAATAAAATAATATCCAGGGGATGCATGCAGAGCTGTCATTGGCTGAGATAAGTCCGGCCGTGCGTCACGAGTCTTTGAAACATCTCTGTTGCCGGAAATGCATCCACGAAGCAGCCGTGGAGGACCGTGGAGGACCCATCAGTGTATCCTCGGTTATAGCTCCTCGACGCTCGATCCTCGGTCCTCGAAGTGCATTTAGAGAAATGAGATGTCCTTCAACATGGCGCGCTGAAATTCATTTCCGGGTCACTACCGGAGGACCGAGGAATCGAGGAGTCGAGGAGGGGGATTTGATGAAATGAGAAAGGGCCCGGGTGTATATAAAGAGGTCATAGGTGACAGGAGAGGGAGGGACACAGAAGGAAGAGAGCATACCGATTCCACCAGCCCGGCAGATGCTCATCACAACAAACTAAAACTGTACAATTAAACCCTGGTATGTAAACGCTGAATAAACCTCATTATAAACTGCAACAAAGGACCGGAAAGTCATCTGTATGTGTCTGCGTCTGGATCACTCTTCAGCCCTTCTGTGAAGTAATGGCAAAAATACATAGGACATAGGAACAGGAAATTGCCATTACATGAGTGATTACTGATAGAACATTATTAAAAGAGATAATTATTCAAAGTGTTGTTACTTTAAAGTGTTGTTACTGACCTTTTTCTCTTTTATTTTCTTTACCTCACCTGTAACTGCTCAGACCCTGAGGAACATGCACACTGGACTGACCTGCTCTGGCAACCTGATTTCCACTGTACGTAATAGTATTTGGTTATGGTATATTATTTATATACATCAAAGGCACAATGCACCCCCCAGAGACACACATGTATTGAGTGTGATATTTTGCATAGGTCATGTGAAATCATCTTTACATACTAGAAAACTGTAGGAGCGGCAACTTGTTTTGAAATTGAATTTTTAATATCCGATAATAAAGTTGATCTGTTTTCTTTATTCTTCTCTCTTCCCTGCTCCATCCATCACCATGCTCTGTTCCTGCAGGTCCTGCTTGCTAATCAATGCTCATATTTTTTTACACAATTACAAATAAAGTCAATGTATTGTATGACATGAAGTTGTGCTTCATTCGGAGTCAATAATAAATTCATTCTGCCTTCAACTGCACAATGACTGTGGACTGCACCGACATCCATGTAGCTGCCCCCCAGTAAGATGAACCAAGCAAAGAGGGTCGCCATCATGCCTAAGGACATCCAGCTGGCCCGCTGCATCCACGAGAGAGGGCTTAAACTGACCTGAGACCAGCACACCCAAACACAACGGCTCTTTTAAGAGCCACCTACAGTTTCAAAGAGTTGCAATCCTACGTTATTATAATTATTAAACTGGTTCATGTATCACTTAGTTTACTGAACCGTGATGAATGAAAGAAATGAGTGAGGTAGTGGTTTACTGAAGTTACAAAGACATTAATATATGAGTAACAGGTGAGTGTAAACACAAGCTTCTGTCAATTATGGATCACTCAAACTATTTATATAAAAATATGTAATAAAGTTCTAAAACAAGTATTCGGTATATTCCTTGATAGCTTTTGGAGAAGGTTGTTTTTAAGTTTACTAAAACTTGTAATACTGTTTCACTTTATAAAAAGGAACAGGTGAGTAGAGCATCATTGAGTTTCTTATTCTGTCAGTAAATTATCCAAATGAAATGTTTATCATTATTTTATTCAACCCTAAACAAATTGATTGTACCTTTTTAATAATGACCTTACATGGTTAAGTTAAATTAAATTCAGAAAATCAAATCTGTTCTCAGAAAAAACTAATACATGTTTAAAGATAGGAACTTGCCATCCCACTGAAAAACAGTCCGTAGAGATTTAAAGGCGTAGTTGTAGTTCAGTCCAACGTTTCATTTGGATTCATTTCTCCAACAGTCAACAACTATTTTCATAAAGAATATATATATTTTTCAAAGTCAACTTTATTGTCAATCTTACTCAGTTTGTGTTTATAGACAGAGAGATCAAAAATACTTTTAAATCAAATAAAATTATACAATTTACAGATATGTATACAAATATATATATATATATCCTATATAATGATGGTGGACACTTCACCTCCAGCAGGGCAGATGGCTGCACAAGTCCATCGGGGGATGCTCCCAAAACACAGACTCACTCACAAAGAGACCAGCCTCGAACACTGTCTCCTGATAGGCCTGCACAAAAGCCTTCACCCCTTCGGCCTCGTTTACAACCCCCCAGTTGACAGCCATGACTCCGTCCAAGTTGTACCCCCCGAGCACCCTCTTCATGAGGGACGCGCATGGAGTGGATGAAAGTCCCGACCGCAGCGCAGCACCAAACTTGCTGGCTGTCAACCTGCCCCGCCTGTGTAACTGCCAGAGGATTTGTCCGCTGTCCTCCGGTGGCTGTCTGGATGGCAGCTTGCTGGTCTCTGCTCAGTCGCATTGAGGCAAGAATTGCCTCAAGCCCCCGACCCCCATGCCCCTTCACTAGCTCCGGCACGGTGACAATGGCCTGATGTTGAGGCCGCGGCTCTGGCTCAGGTGACAAAAGCCATGCCATGCCACACTGTGCGCCCCTCAGTGCAGACCTGAACCAGTCTACATCCTGAGTGGCGATGTCTCTGGCCAGTGGGTTGTATGTCTCCTCTCACTGTTGGTAAAGTTGAGACACCGGCTGGACTACTTTGGAAGTGCCAGGCTTCCTCCACTGGCACTCAACATCTGTGGAGCTGATCTGCCACATGGCACATATTGCCAATGCTGCAGCGTGGCTGCATTTGTACATCCCCCGTGCACAATCACAGACAGCGCTCTGCATCGCGCCATCGTCTCCCATGCAGATCTGTACAAATAAAGTAAGTACCATGTTTGTTAGCATGCAATAATAGATTGAATGAGCAATAATACAAGGATGGTCCGGATCTGGGGGTGGGAGGGGTTATTTTTCCATAGTTTTGTCCTCTTGTCTGATTGTTGTTATTGTTTGTTTTTTCTGTATTTTTTGTAATGTGTGTTGTACTGGTTGTGATTGTACATTGTATTTTTCTAAATGTGTATGAATACATTTTTGAAAAACATTTGATCAACAATAAAAAAGGATTTGGTCAGGATCTAGACTCAGTGTGTTAATTAATTAATCAATGCTCTCTACATTAGGAAAACACATACCAGTGTACCCGAGGGAGTCACACACAGCTTAGCCTAGATAACCAAACAAATTGACAAGATAACCAAAACCCTTGAATCTACACACAGCAAATAAACTGAAATGACACAACGAGATGTAAAAGGAGATCACACATACAGTATAGTCGATATAAAACTGGCCGCTTCAACCTGAAGAGCAACTAAAACAAAACACGGGAGTGTACCTTGTTAGCTAATGTTAGCTAGCTGACATTAACGTTACACATTGCACTCATATTACTCACCAACATCTTGTAAAGCCGGTCCCGCTGCTCTTACAGAACCGACTAACTCCCCTTTCGTGTATGTACAGCTCTCAACGTGTCCAGACTTGTAGTGATGTTCACCTCGTTTTATACTTTTATTCTCATTCTGAAAGAAACAGGTGAAATGTGCTAACATGACGGCCGTCTTTGTGATGGTGACGCGTATTGTGCGAGACCAGAGACCTGTAGTTCACTCAGCGGTTTCACACAAAAAAATGTGTAACTTCACAGTTTTACGACACATTTTTATTTTTTTTACTTGCAAAATATTCTTTTAAATTGACAAACATCATATGTGTCATTCATGGCACAATTCAAACGCGATCAAAAGATAACCTTTCTCTCTCCATTGACTTCAATGTATAATTGTACGCTTCCGGGGTCCCATGGAGGCTCCCGGAAAGGGAGAGACTTCGCCTCTCTATTGTTTACAGACGTGGGAAGCATGTGACAACATCCGGAACTACCGGAAACCAAAATGCTGTGAAGTATTTCCTGTATTTTTTAGAGTGTTGATTTCAGCGTTTGAAATGTATTTACGAAAAGTCATGAAAGAGGTTAGGAGGAGAAGAGGCGTGTCTAGTTATACAATGCAATATCGGACACAGAAGAACAGGGGGGAGTCTCCTACGTCACCACAGCCCCTAGAGCAGTGGTTCTCAAAGTGGGGGACGCAGAGGCATGACAGGGGGGGCGCGAGAGACCAGGAGGTAAAATGGAAAAATTATTGATTCGAAAATAATATGATACAGTACAGTACTATTACGTCTGGGTCTCTGTGTTTCATTAAAGCTCGGCTCTGTGTGTGTGTGTGTGTGCGTGCGTGCGTGCGTGTGTGTGTGTGTGGAACGAGCCATTGTGTGTGCATGCGCGAGCGAGAGAGCACCGGTACCGGAGATCGTTGTTGTTAGCTTCTGGTGATATCGAGCTACGCTAAGGAGTTTTTTCAACAAGGTGGAGGAGAGTCCTCTCCTGTCAGACTGAGAGACTCAGTGAGCTAAAGGACTCTCTCAGTGTTATCTCAGTGGGTCTCAAATGTTTTGGTCACCATTAATGTAAACAATTATTTCCGAGGCACACGTTTATATGATCATTATAGATATAAAAAAATAAGAGAATAAATTAAAAACAGGTATGAAATAATATGACATTAAAAAAAGAATAAAGTTTAAAAGGGTGATTGTAAAATATCCATAAAGAAATAGTAAATCTGTTTACAGTTCTGTTTCAAATGGGTGTTGAGAGATGTATCCATAGATCTCTTCATTTTGCTCTCAAAGTGCACCAGATTGATGCATTTCACTTCAATATTTAAAAATAAATCTTCCCGGGGGAGCTTGCCCCCGGACCCCCCTATGTGAGGTCCACACACCACCTATAAAAATAGCACTTTACCCCTGCTTACACCTATATGCCGTGAGCTGATATCGAGCCTTCATTGTAACAGTCGCGGGTACACTGTGTATATGCGTGGGGATTGTTGCAGTAGAGAATTCCACTGTAGCGACCAGTACATTAATGGGAAACCCTAAATGTTTGAGCACCCTCTATGAAACGTCAAGCTCACAGCACCCCCAAAATAAATATCTGGCCTGAGCCTGACTGTTTGTGTTGGGGGGGCCCGACTTTTTTTTTTCTCCAAAGGGGGGGCCTGACAGAAAAAGTTTGAGAACCACTGCCCTAGAGACGAGGAGCAAACAGCCAGCAAGTGGGAAGGACGAATGCTTGTGAGCTCTATTCTGCACGGCCGACCACTGCCAGAGGAAGCTGCAGCCTTTCTCTCCTCACTGAACAATCTTCTGCTTGTAACATTACCGCGCCTTTTTATTACTTAAAGTACCCATTTGGAACCTTCTCAGAGACTCCATTTAGTCTCCTTTTTAAAGCTTCTCTCCTGGACGCGAGAATAACGAACACAGTTATCAATTGGCGACCAGCTGACGTGAATTTCGTTGGACCGGGAGAGACTAACAACCAGCTGTTTTCCGGAGACGCAGCATCCGTTCGACACACAACGAGCTCGAACACTTCAGTAAGAGGAAACCTGTTATATCGAATTCCTCATAGTTTAAAAATAGGTTTGTGTGTTTGACGGAGCCCAGCGGATCCTGAAAATAGCTGTGCATTTAATGTTAAAACAACCTAAATTGATAAATATAAGCATCCTATACCACTTGGCGTTGCTTTGTCACAAGCAGGGTAAGTTCAAATTCCTTCTTTTTTTTCCTTATATTTAACCCTGCATGCTATTCGTTTGTCTGTTATTACATGTCGGCTTGAGGCTAATTACTTCAATAAGTGTCTCTTGTTACGTTTTACGTTAACGTGAATGGTTTTAGGCCATTAAACAGTTGGGACTGTTTGAGGCAAGAACACAGCCACAGTTGGAAGCTAGCTGAGGATATTGGAGTGAATGTTTTAAAAAAAGTCCTTTTCGAGGAAAAGGCCTGAAAAGTTTGAAGCTTTCAGTGATTATTCTTTTCTGTTTTCAAACAAACATTGCGTGTGGATTACGACGAGAAATGCGACATTCGTGCGTCAGATAGACGATATTCTTCTGATTGTGTTTGGATAGCGTCCCATTTAACCCCATTATAGCGTGTTTAAACAGAAGAGATAACCATACTGGCTCTTAAAGTCAAAAAATGTACGTAGATGGCTTTGAAGCCTACGACGTAAAGGGTATGAGGCCCATTTATCATTGTAAATAAATAGAAATGTTATTTTAAACTACAGTGTTGTTTTGTGTTGTATTTTCTAGACTAAAGATCACCCCATCATTATTTCAACTCCCCTGTGAGAGCCACGAGGTGTATTTTCAAATCCCTTTGTTCTTCAGGTTACAGGTTGGAAAATCAGTTGCCATCTTGTCTTGCCCTCATGTTGACAATCAGCCACACGGCAGTCGCCATTTCGTGAAATGCTAATTGAAGTACTCTGTTTGTTTTAATACACCCAGTATCACTCACATGAGGCTAGGCACTCCATCTTGAGAAGGACAAATCATATTTCTTGGCAGAGTTGGAACTAGAAAATAGTCAGGTTATATTACCGTTGGAAGTTTGGTATTTGTAGGGAAGTAACCATTGTATTTCCTAAAAACCCAATCGGGTTTTGGAAGTTTTTCTGCTTGCAAGTGTGTATTGGCGTTTTTTTTTAAATATTCCTGTTTGCAAATGTGTTTTGGCGGTTATGTGCTGTGTTGTTTTACCATAGTGTAATTTTCTTCCCTAGTGTAATTTTCTTCCCATTTTTAAGAAGGAAAATAAGCTTTTTCTTGTTAAATAGAGGTCAGTTTTGCAACAGTTATCCCTAGTGGATTGAGCTGGAAATTACAATAGCGCACTCTGCTGGTAGTACAGGATTATTACACATATAGAGGAAACACCTTTTAGAAAAAAACACAATAACATTTTGAAGTTTAATTTAAAGTGTTATAAGTGAACACATGCTTCAATCGGCGAGATAGAATTGCAAGTGGTTTCTAATTATAAGATGAAAATGTTACATAATAGTCTTTCAAACACAAATGTATTGACATTTGCATAAAACCATACACTTCAGTATACACAGTACACACTAGATTTAGATTTTCACCAGATTTCTATTTTCATATTTCAAAAGTCAAAACCATACACTGTACAATTTGTATTTGTAACATTTCTGATTTTTAAATTTGCATAATTTGTATCTTTTAATTTACTTAAAAAAAAACAGATTTAAAGTTAAGTTCGGATGACATAGGATATTATTTATCAGGAACGAAGTGCTAGTCAGAGGATTGGTGCTTCATCTTTGATAACTTAATAATTCCATTCCAGTATTTAAGAAACATGTCACCAAAAGACACCGTAGCTTGTAGGAACAAGACAAGGAGAAGGGAGGGGAAACTTCCAGAGAAGGCAGGTCAGACACCTCCAACAATACAAGCTCGGGAAGTGCCAGAGATTCAGGTGCAGAATCAGCAAAGAGGGGGAGGAGGTTTTCAAGGAAGACAATGTGGAAGAGGACATTTCCAAGGAGGAAATCGATCAACAGGACAAGGTTTCCAAGGTGAAGGATGCTCCATATGTGGTCAGTTCTCACATTGGGCCAGATATTGTCCGCAACACAGGATGCTGCAAGTACCAGAATATCTTCCCACACAATTTCGGCAACAGCAAACACCTGCATATCCTCCAAGTACAGCCGCAAGCACAGGTATACACTCCCATACAGCATCAACAAAAGGGACAATGGAGGCTGCTACAAATGTGGTCGGCTGACACATTGGTCCAGAGAGTGTCCGCAGAACAGTGCACCAAACAACGGCCCTCCATGCAATTACCCCAGGGGAGGTTTCCATGATGACGACGGAGGCAGGGGGTCCCAGAGACGTCAAAGACGAACAGGGGTGCCAAACATGAACCAAATGCCACTGACAGCCTGGTATCAACCACAACAACGAGGAAGCTCAGAGGGTCAGACCACCAGGTGATGCATCTTCGGCACAAGGCAATTTTGAAAACCAGCTACATTGAGCCATATCTGTCACCACAGGAGGGAGAGGTTTAATGTTATTTAAAAAATCGAGAGTAGAATATAGCATTTACATAAAAAGCATCCACAGATTAGAACATTTAGCAGACTATTTTTGTAATTATGAGAAGGAAAGAGATTACGAGTGATGTTGTTCCCCCACACAGAAAACTATTGTGTCCACACAGCTAGTGAGGTCAAGACGATGGGTTTCCACGCAAAATATGAAGACGGAAACCTAGTACTCGCCCAAGAAGGAGAATCCTTACCAAGTCCTCCTGTTTACACCGACTACAGTTCAAGGGGCGGCGATACACCTGACGTGGAGCTGTTGAGACCTAAAAACAGAAACTCGATTCTGCTGTGGTGAAGTCTGGCTACAAAGGGAGGTGTCCGATAGGGTCGCTTGTCTCAAACCAGTGAAGAAGTCAACAAGAACCCAGCAGAACTAGAGAGTGCCTGTTAGCGGGAGAACAGAGACGGAGCGACAGAGACTGGCCCATCATTTTCCAGCCAGTACATAGATAGACCCCGTCAGAAGACCGGGGCTGTGTTTAAAGGAGAACTTCATTTATTGTTAGTGGAAGTGTAGTTTTTTAGTCAAACAATTATGTGATTTATGGAGTCAGATTACATTTTTCTCATAAACAAAATTTTATAATCGGTCTGAAGTATCTGTTTTAAGGCAATGAGCTGCAGATTAAATAACATAACACTGATTGAGAGCTTGGATGAAGAAGTTGTAGGGTTTTTACAACAGTTTCAAGAATCAGTTTTTATTTATTTATTCTTGAGTAACTTTACTGATTTATAGTGTGTAAGGCAATATCTCATTTTGAGTGAGGGGCACCAGCCCTTCATGCATGTCACCCTCTGTGAGAATAGTTCATATTTTCCCTCTAGTTTAGAGAAATATTATTTTATCATATGTTTGTTCAGCAGTATCAACCAATCCTCTAATCCTAGAATTATTGAGACGCATTAGCGGAACCAGGGGTATTGTTTTTCGCAACAAAAAATGATGCATAATACCATGACAAAAGCCATTCCTGAAAAAAAGTATTTTTTGTACTAATGGCAGATTTTTAGTGAATATGTTTTTATACCATCGGAAAACCATACATCATACGAGATTTTTGTACGCCTTATGGGTACATGGAGAATTTATATTTATTTAATGCAACGTTATGGGTTTTACATGTCCTGTTCAGAATAGGGTAATCATTGCAATATTAATTGAGCATGTTATGCTCAAAGGAGGGAGTGTCATGATTATACATGTTGATTTCAGCGACGTTGTAGTTAATAAATAATAACAAGTAGTTAACAATAGGTCTCATAACGACAAAAGGTATGCCGAAGCTTGGGCCTCCTCCAAGGAGGGAGTGGTCCAGTTTTAGATATTAATAATAATAATAACTGAGATTTCTATAGCGCCTTCCAAGGGACCCAAGGTCGTTTTACAGGAATAGGGTGAGCACACACAAAACAAAACAAAACAAAGGTCAGACAGACAAAACAACAGATCGATTTAAGGGCCGAAAGCCTTGATGAACAGATGGGACTTGAGGGCCCTTTTGAAGGCGTCCAGTGTGGGGATGTTGCGAATCTCCGCAGGGAGAGCGTTCCAGAGGGTGGGGGCTGCCACACTGAAGGCTCTGTCCCCGAAGGTTCTCAGTTTGGTGCGGGGGGTGGTGAGCAGGCCAGAGTCTGAAGACCGCAGGTTCCGGGGTGGGGCATGTGGGTGGAGGATGTCCGATAGGTACTGGGGGGCAAGGGCATGGAGGGACTTGTAGGTCAGGAGGAGGACTTTATAAGTTATGCGGAACTTGACCGGCAACCAGTGGAGGTGGATGAGGGTGGGAGTGATGTGCTGCCACGGCTTTGTGTGTGTGAGGACCCGAGCTGCACAGTTTTGGACATACTGGAGCCTGTCTATTAGACGAATAGAAGTAATGAATATGTCAGAACTCTGAGTAATATTATCCAAGTTTTGTCTACACAGGCTGGGAAAGCTACAGAGATACCAGAAGAGACTCCTGTTCGGCCAGGAGATTGGGTGAGGGTGAAAGTTCACAAAAGACAGTGAGATGATCCCGGTGGACAGAACAGTGAGAAGTTTTAACGAACTTCACACGCGCTCCGGTTTAAAGGTAAAGAAAAAGGAGCAAATTGACACCACCTCACACATTGTCACCCTTCACTGGCAACTTCCAGAACATTATTGGGAGTTGGGACTGATTTGGCAGAGCTGGATCAAAACAATAAATAGAAATAAAATAAAGATAGAAACAACTCAAAAGACGAATTGTCTATAGATTTTTATTAGGGCTGTCAAGTTAACGCAAAAAAAAATTAACGCCACTAATTATTTTAACGCGATTAACGCATGTGTATATTTTTTCCTTGGCCGCCCCGTAGTTTCAGAGCGCATCGAGTTTAAAATACCATCTACAAGCTGATGCTGACAGCCCCGCTCCTGCCGCCCGCTTGTGGCAGACCACACTTCCACGCTCACCGGCAGGCACCGACTGGCTATTGGGAGGACCGGGAGGGTGTGTGTATGTGTGGCCCGAGCGAGCGAGAGAGAGACCTTAAGGCCCTGACACACCAAGCAGTCACCAGAGGACTCGCCGACGCCGGCTGTTGCGTCGCCGTGTTCTCCTGCGTCTTGGCCATGTGTCGCACGGGAACACACCGCAAAGACTTCAGTGCGTGAGTGGCAATAACTCTCCTTACCAGCAGGCGGCGGTAGTGTGTATTCGTCATTCAAAAGAGGCAACAACCGGAAGACAGAGAAGAAGAACAGACCGTGATATAAACAAACAACAAATAGCGTGTGTGTTCCATTTCCCTCTCGTCCATCGAAAACATGTTTCGTGCGGGACTGGAGCTATCAGCCATAAGAGGGGTTAGCGATAAGAAACAATAACAATGTGCCTACATAACTGTCAGTTGCAGCCCTAGCATTAGTATGTGTTATAGTAACAGCTACAACATTAAAATACTTCTAGGCAGATTGAGGAGGATAATGGGAGAATGAACAGAGGGGCAGAAACATCCATCTGAATAATAATAACTTTATTTGTATAGCACCTTTCATACAGGGGATTGCAGTTCAAAGTGCTTTACATCAGTAAGAAATAAGATATAAAATCAGTGTAAAAACAAGCAGCAAAGCATAAAGTGGGATAACATAATGCAGATATATTATATATATATATATATAGTAATCCCAACAGGCCACCTTGTTTATGGTTTGATTCAGTTTTAGTAGAATATAAAATTCATGAATGAATGATGAAATGAGCACATAAAGTGCAGACATACTATAATTATATTGAGGTACTTGAGACTAATCCTGCAACTTTATATTACTGCTCCACTCCCATTCAGTGTACTTTATACCACGCTACATTTATTTGATAACTTCAGTTAACTTTGAAGATTCAGAACACTAGAAAATATAATCAAGACATATTTTATCATGTATTATTATAGGTTAAGATAAAATGTTATTGATTCCATGGTGAATTTCATATAATGTAATTTAAATCAGCTCCTCCACTTCAGCTCTCTGAAGCAGAAATAAATCATTCTATGTTGTGTTATCTAATGGCTGTAGTATGAAGGTACGAAATAAAGTTTTGCATTGCCTATCCTGCAGAAACACCCATCTGAATAATGGCCACTTCTTGCTAAATTGAATGTATGGAGGTACGAATGTATGAAGGTACGAAATAAAGTTTTGCATTTTGCAGTATCGGTAAAAAGTGGTTTATTATCCAAATAAACAATAATAATACAAAAAGTAAACATTCAATAAAAATACAATACAATAAAAATACAATACAATAAAAATACTATGAAATACAACATTTTTATTGCCACAACTGTCTGTAAAAAAAAAATTAGCCACATCTTTAAAAATGAGTGAACTTTATGTACAAAAAAACAGGGCAAGTGAAATGACTTGAGATTTCATTTTCCTCTAAGCAATCGAAGAAGCTATTTTGAACCTGATTCAGGAAGCGTCGCATCTGATGTGGCAACAGCCGCAGTCTGTGCTCAAACACTTTGGATTGGGCCGCGATATCATCATGAAGTCCACTCGGGGCCAACTATGCCAGTCTTATTTTGATCTCCTCCAGCAATGTTTTTGACGCCTCAACGGCGGACTCCTCCTGCGAATCCTGCATCATCCTGCGCTTCGCCGGAGGCCTTCCAGTGCTGAGTGTGCTTGGCCTCTGTCCGAGCCGCGGTGCCGGTGTGGTGCAGATGGTGAATTCTGCCAGGGGAGTGCAGGGCTCAGCATAAGCTTAAAAAATAATTTCCATGTCAAAAAAGTCACAGTTTGTTGTAAAACTGTTGAAATATAAGACTATGAAAAATACGCAACTAGAAAGACTATCCCAGAGTCGCGTAAGTGATGTCACAATTGTTTTCCTCCACTAAGAGATAGCTAAGATCAGCGCCAGATATAATCTATGTATATGGCTCTGGCTAAGATAAGATAACGTTAACAAGATGCCTGTGTGCTTAGTACCAGGTTGTTATCATACCAGCAATGGGTCTTGCTCGTTCTTTCGCTTACCGTCTGATGAAAGGACCAGGAGTGGCTGGATCAAGTTAGCTACCTAGCTAGTAGCTAGCACGTTAGCAGGGCTCTCAAGTTTTGAACAGAGTTCAGAGTGAGATTTTGGCAGCGGCGGGGCTTTGGGTGGGGACGGTGGTCTTATCTGATAAATGACACATAAATTCATACAAATAAAAACATATTTATGTTATTCTTAGTGAAGGGATGTGTGTGTGTGTGTGTGTGTGTGTGTGTGTGTGTGTGTGTGTGTGTGTGTGTGTGTGTGTGTGTGTGTGTGTGTGTGTGTGTGTGTGTGTGTGTGTGTGTGTGTTGGTCAATGTGGTATACCCTACCATTTTACCTGACTACCCACCAGCAAAACGCGAACCTTAGTGGTATACATGGACTATGCCGAAGTCCACTTAAAACTTTGAGTGTATCCATGTTTTTTAGTGTCTAACTAACATAAATCCTCATTTCTGACAACGTCTTTGTGTACCTATGCCGAAGTCCGCTTACAATTTAAGAGTGTATCCATGTTTGTTAGTGTCTAACTAACTTAAATGCTCATTTTCTGAAAGGTAAAGTTATACCACAACACCCGTTTATGTAATGTATCTCAGTGTATAGAACAGCGTCGCTCAGGTGGTTTTTCGATTGCAGGGTCATACACATTTTTGCAGTTCCATACACAATTGCGTGGGCGGTCCTTAAACAAGTCACGTCCAAGACGCATGCTTGCAGCTGCGTTCACTCAGCTCATGGAAAGACAGAAGACTACGAGCCTACTCAATTAAACACAAACAGGTAAGCTTGCATACTTGTAGATATTGCTTATTTTTACACGATTAATGCTGCGTTCACACCGGACACGATGCGAATATTTGCTTCGCTGTAATCGCTCGAGTTTCACCGCGGCTGTCAGCTGTGTCGGGAGTTACTACAACTACAACAAAATGAACATATTTTACCGTGATTTAATTCTAATACACGTTTCTAAATGATGCCGAAGTAACAACATACTCATACCGGTTAGTAAAAACCATGAATTAATGCTTGACAAGTCTGCAGACAGACGGCAGGCAAAAAACCTTTTAAAATGGGTAAGCTAACGTTGGCTAAGCTAACGTTGTATATGCTCCGACCATCCACACTCACAGCAACGGCCTATACAGACATAAATAAACCAGCGACTGTATTCGCCATGACACAGACAGTCTGCGGTTTGTACTTGTTTAACTTTTGTCTAGTTTATGAGGAGCTGTGAGCTCTGAGGGCTAAGAGCTAACAGCTGATGTAATCTCGCTGCACGTGTGTAAATGCTAGCTAGGAGTAATGCTAAAGAAATAATGTCGGCAGCTGTTTTGTTTTTTGATTGAACATTAATTAATGTAGAAAGCAGACTGGTTTGGGAAAAAACAGGGCAAGATTAGACTCCTGTCTTTTTTAGTAATGTATGATATTTCAATCACCAGAGCTGAGGACGGAAGGTATGAACTGTAGTTTATAAGGAGCCTCCGTTTTATTGAACCGGTGTTATGCCGTAGGTTGAAGCCTTGCCGTGGATTGAAGCCCTGTTCGCGGGGACGCGCAGAGGTGACGTAATCGCCTGTATTGGGCGTTCGCCGTATTTTCACCCTTATCAAAGCTTTTTTCTCTCTTTTGAATGATATATCAGATTAAACAGCAAACGGCTGAATAAATAATGTGCATACAATTGCGAGGAGGCTCGTTTTAAGGACACCTTTTTCAGATCTGTCACAATCTTCGTATTGGAATAAACTTCCGTTTTTGAGTGTATAGTCCCACTCTGCTATGTTCCTCCTTCCTACAGAACAGACAATGACAGGATAATATGTGATTTGTCAATAGTCCTATTTCTTAAAACCTTCTCTGTTGTTTAAGTGTCTGATAACCACGAATAGTAAGCAATGATATAACAGTAATGATATCACATGATCATGTCAGACACTGTGTTATTTTCAATCAAGCCTACAAAATAATGTGTTCAAACTGGCTTCACTCACTTGAATTGCTCCTTTGAATATCATTTGTATATATCCCTACTCAACACATGTTTGTATTGTAATGCCACTCCTATTTTTTTTTAATTGTATTTTAAGGTGACATTGAATGCTTTGAAAGGTGCCCTAAAATCTTCCCTATTGACACCAGGATTAACCTAGTCTAAAATAAAGAACATTAATAGTGTGATAGAAAATTAAATGTAATGTAATAGAGGCACAGATATAAGATCAATAATACACTTTATTTTAGGGCACCTTTCAAAGCATTCAATGTCACCTTAAAATACAAAAAATAGGAGTGGCATTACAATACAAACATGTGTTGAGTAGGGATATATACAAATTATATTCAAGGAAGCAATTCAAGTGAGTGAAGATAACACATTATCTTTTAGGCTTGATTGAAAATAACACAGTGTCTGACATGATCATGTGATATCATTACTGTCATATCATTGCTTACTATTCGTGGTTATCAGGCATTCATCTGAGTTTAACTCGCACTTGCACTGCCTGCATGTGATCTGTATGTTAAGTTGTTCACCAAGTAATGGTAAATGTAATTTATGACAAGATATAATGTAAACTAAATGTAGTATATCCTGAATTCCTAAGTGAAAAGTAGGTTTAAGGATTATACTTTTCATAACCTAAGACCTGTAATCATTTGGGCTGTCGAGTGAATGCAGAACTGCATTGGATTTCAGAAACACAACCAAAAATGCTTTCATGTAATGTTTTTGTGTGTGTGTTTGCATCTTGCAGGGTCTTGAGGAAGTGATGCCTCTGGAAACCTGTGCGGCCACACAGGCCACATCTCCAAATGAGAACATTGAAGAGGTATTTTTACATTTAACATAGATTTAATATCTCAAATTGATGTGCTGTGGCTTACAAAAGGATCCAGTAAGGTTTTGAACTGTCGTCAGGTGGCATTCATCTGAGTTTAACTCGTACTTGCACTGCCTGCATGTGATCTGTATGTTAGTTTTACATGTATGTGAAGTTGTTCAGTAACAGGTGGTGAAAAGCGACCCACTAAGTAATGATTCATGTCATCAATGACAAGATATAATGTAATATCTCAAGTTGATGTTTTGTGACTTACAAAAGGATCCAGTAAGGTTTTAAACTAAGTTTTCCTTTAATTCTTTCTGTCATCAGTAGGACCATTCTTTTATTCAATTCCACATATTCTCTGCTAGTACATTTTTGACCTTGTTTATTGACCCTTCTCTTTGTGTTTTATCTGCTACAGATGGTGAAGAACAGCGACTGCACTGAGAGCTACATGAAGACGACAGGTCCAGTGCTTTCTCCCCTCAGCAGAGCTGAAAAGGTACTTTACATTTAAATCCTACTTGATTTGATCTATTTACATACCCACATGTTTCTTTGCGCTGTGTGTGTGTATGCAGTGGTCTGAATATCATATGGTTTATAGAGAGAATGGTATATGAGGACATTGTCTTCAAACGCTTTTCAAAGTGTAAGTCAGGATCTTGAGTGTATGTGTATCAATCTGAGAACAACAGGGACATGGTTTAGGAGTTCCTGGCTGTTTAAGGGGCCATGTCGTCAGCTGGCGTTGATAGTGGCATTCATCTGAGTTTAACTCGTACTTGCACTGCCTGCATGTGATCTGTATGTTAAGTTGTGAGTAAGTCTTGAGACTTGTAAAAGCAAATGTAATTAAACATTGATCTTTGCTATTAAAGGATTTGCTAGTAGATATCAATATGTCAATGTGAAATTGTTGCTGCTCAAAAACTAAATTGTTACATTTTGCCAACAGCATTGCTTGAGGATCGCAACTGTATCCTCATTGGACAGGTGTGTTTCCTGTGTGGGACCTGTGTCCTCCTTCAAGTGGCTTGGATATGAATGCAGAGGTGAGATAGTCATGTATGAATTTGCAGTAGTTTGGTATACTTTTTAAAATGATACACCTTGGGAAAATTATTCCTGGTTTACACCATTGGCTATACAGTATAAACTGTATTTGTGTAATGATGTGTAAAAAGAGGTCATTATTGAATTATAATAGTTGTAGACTCCAGTATATTGTTTAGATTAGTTACAAATGTTTTATTTTTCTTCCTTATCTGTTATGGTTTAATGCTGAAGATCGTTTTGACCCCACTTTTGTATTTCATTGTGCAAACAAAACTTTTTCAATATGTACTATGTACAATAATGTACAAAAAATGTGTTGCAGAGTGTTCACAAGTCTGGCATAAATCCTGCTTCAGAAAAATTCAAGATGATAACCTCCATTATCTACCTAAGGTGAGTATGAGCTTAAGGTTTTGTTGAACCTTTAGCTGTCTATAACTACGTCAAAACCAAATGTCATCTTTTTTTTTTTTCATTTCCAACAGCTTCCTTTTCAGAAGGAAAACAGTTTCAGAGATGAACTGCAGTCAAACCAATCAGATTCAGAAAAGGATCAAATATCAGATGAGTGCATGTCTGATGAGGAATACATACCCGACTCACAAGGGGATGATGATGATTATTCAGATGCAAGTATCCCCTTAATGCCTAGTCAGTCAAAAGCTGGACGGATTCAATTTGAAACACTAACTGATGTCGGAAAAAATTATCCATCGGACACAAGCCTCCCAGTATTGGCCAGTACATCAAAGGATTGGCCCCCTCTTGATATGGCTATCGATGCTACAACATCTGGTCCATCGATTTCTACAAGAAAAAGCCAAAGGCTAAAGCTGAGCTTCCCAAACAACTTCTGACAATGAGCACTAAAAATTACTGTTTTATTTGTGGAAAACCACAAAGCAAAATTTCCCGCCATTTGAGAATTCACAAAACACATGCTGAAATTATACATGCATTTTCCCTTCCCGAACACTCGAAAGAGCGAAAGATATTAATAGAAAAAATGAGGAATAAAGGAAATTTTAAAAACAACACTGAAGTTTTAAAGAGTGGAACAGGGACACTAAAAGTAAAGAGAAGACCAAAGGCTGAAGCACCGGCAGGAAAATTCATCCACTGCATGCACTGTCAAGGATTGTACATCCGCAAGGACCTTTGGAGACATGTCCGCAGATGCCCCTGTAAGCCAAAAAACGAAGAAGAAGAAAAACCTGGAAGAACCAGAGTACTGGGTTTGGCCTCAGCTCAAGAGTCAGTTTTTTTGTCAGCAGATCTCAAGTGGAGTGTGGAAGCTACTCAATGCGATGAGACAGGATGAGGTTGCCTCAGTTGTCCGAAATGACCATTCTATTATTCAGTTTGCCCAGTCACTCCACAACAAACACGGTCAAGACACTACTAAGTATGAATACATACGTCAGAAGCTATGTGAAGTTGGACGTTTGTTGCTTTGTCTGCGAACAGAATTCTCGGTTTATAACCTTGAGGAGGCTGTTAAACCTACTAACTTCCAAAGAGTGGTGCAAGCGGTGAAGATAGTGTCAGGATTTGATGATAAACACCACACATATTCAACACCAAGCCTGGCGTTGAAACTTGGACATACGCTACTCAAAATAAGTGACATTGTTCATTGTCGGGCCCTTATGGCAGAAGATGATGAACTGATCAAATCGACTAAAATGTTCCAGAAACTCTACACCTCCAAGTGGTCTGAATTTGTGTCTCACAGTGCACTGAACACTCTGAGCGATGCAAAATACAACAAACCATCAACATTACCCTTCACCGAAGATGTTCAGATCCTTCATCGGCACCTTGACAAGTCTGCAGAAAGTGCCATTTGCAACTTAAAAGAGGAGGCGACGCCTCAGAACGATGCTGAACTTGCAAAAGTTGCACTTGCACAAATCATAGTGTTTAATCGAAGACGTACTGGGGAGGTTTCAAAAATGCGTCTCAAACATTTTAATGAAAGAGACAATGCAGAACTGCATCAAGATGTTGCCAAGGGGTTGTCAAAGACTGAACAGAGGCTCTGCAACTATTTCAGCCGAGTTGAAATCCCGGGAAAGAGGGGCAGAAAGGTTGCAGTTCTGCTCTCACCAAGCATGTTGGATGCCCTGTCCCTTCTTGTGAGTAAAAGAACTGAATGTGGTGTTTATTCCACCAATGTGTTCCTGTTTGCAAGACCCAAATGTATGAGCTACTACCGAGGACAGGACTGCTTGCGTCTTCATGCAAGCAAGTGTGGTGCAAAGCACCCTGAACACCTCAAGTCGACACACCTTAGAAAACATGTCGCAACACTCTCCCAGGTGCTTAATTTGAAAAACAATGAACTGGACCAGGTAGCTGATTTCCTGGGTCATGATATCCGGGTACACCGGGATTTCTACAGGTTACCAGTTCCAACCACACAACTGGCCAAGATTTCCAAACTGCTGTTAACTCTGGAGAAAGGACAGCTTTCCAGCATTCAGGGGAAATCACTGGACGAGATTGATATTGAAGGTTTGTACAGATTTTTTTATTTTTATTTTAAACCAAAATATACTTGCACTCATTCTTACCAGCCTGGAATGGTCTAGGAAAATGTTGAGTTCACAAACAACATTAACCAATCAAATGAAATGCATTGTGAGCAGTGTTGTGCTAGTTACTGAAAACCAGTAACTAGTTACCATTACTAGTTACTTCATTTCAAAAGTAACCAAGTTACTTTATTGATTACTTACACCAAAAAGTAATGCGTTACTGTGAAAAGTAACGTTTTAGTTACTTAAAAAAAGGGCTCCCATTATATTAATGCCCTTAGCCTTCATGTCAGTACTGTTATTGCATTGGAGAATAATACAATCTGTTGATCAACTTGACATGCATTATATGCAATCTGGATAGCATCGATATTAGCTGGCTTTCCATTTTTGTATATTCTTTCTCCAGGTAGTTGGAAAAAGTTTTCCGTCCCATATGCCGTGTGCTGCCCGGACATGCTATCATGCTAACTAGCTCCCTGAAAGCGGGTGACTCCACTGTAGCAACAGCCTGCATGTGTTCTACAACATACCGTGCAATGGCTTTATCGACTTTTCCCTGGCTAGCAGTCCCTTGGTTAAAATCCAGCCGCTGTTGCTGAGGTGCAGGTGGAGGTGGAGTGGCGTCGGCTGAGTCTCTGTGGTCTTAGCTACTAGCTTCGTCCCAGCATGTTGTTTCTGCAGATGTTTTAAGAGATGTGAATGACTGGTTTGGGCAGTAGATAGGCTCTTTGACCCGCCAGGACACAACTTACATTTAACTAAAACGTTCTTTTCTTTGTGCTCGACAAAAGTGGAATAGTGAGAATATCTCCAGGTGGAGAAACTAGACTTGAGCTCCGCCGCCGCCATGATAGTCTTGTTAGTAAACAACACAAACACGCCCACAGCGCGTCTCCGCATTTGACACAGGAAGTATTTAAGTACATTTACTCAAGTACTGTACTTAAGTACAGTTCTCATCTCTGTTCACCTGGCTGTTGACTATATAAAAAAACTAACGGAGTAACGCAACATGTAGTAACGGTAACTGAGTTACTGGATTTAAAAAGTAATGCGTTAGAGTACTAGTTACTGCCAAAAATAACGGCGTTAGTCCCAACACTGATTGTGAGTGAGGTTGACTTTGGCTTTTGATTCTTAAAGTGTGCACTTACATTGAATAAGCTTCTTGAGTTTGCATTGTTTAAACTATTACAGAATTGTATATATCTAAAGCTAAAATAATTCAGGTATGTTTTATTTATGTATGTCTAGATATTAATGCACGTTTTGCTTGTACTTTTTCCTAGATGAAATTTCATTCAGTGATGCTGAAGACGTAAACAGTGACTCTGATGATGATGATGATGATGATGATGATGATGATGATACAGCAGCACCAGCAACAGAGTGTGGAACTAGCCAACCTGTGACTGCTGCATCCACATCTGTTGTCACAGAGCAAGACATTGACCATTTGGGTAGGTTGCATCACTTACCTGACTTATGTCTGACAGAATAGAGAATACTAATTATATATTTAACAACAAAAACATTTGTGTGTTAAGCAGAAACGGTTTCATCCACAGTGAGTGAGACTGCTCCTCCCTCTGAAGGTAAGGCCAGTTTGGTTGTTAAACTCCGAAAAAACATTGAAATAAGCTTATAAATAAGATACAAAACAGTGTTAAGACCTAGCCGAGACAGTTTTGATCTTCAAAAATTGATTGATTAGTTTCCTTTTTGGGAGTGGTCAATTATTACTAGAATGCATTTCCAGCCTAGGACTGGCAGGCAGGAAGAGGATGGGATGTATGTGCTACTCGTATCCAATTTTCAGATAAAAAGCAGATGTTTTTACAGTTATTTCCAACTAAAATATGACTGATTCTACTGATTTTTTTTTTTACTTGTATATCTTTCAGGAAAGGATCATAAAAATGCCAGAAGAACGATAAAAAAACTGTGGGCCAAGGATGAGGTTGCCGCAGTAATGCGGCATTTTAAGTGTCATATTGCCAAAGGAAATCTGGCAACCAAATCCGAGTGCCAGCATTGCAAGCTGGTTGAAGGCAAAGTGCTTGATGAACGAACAATACAAAATATAAGAGACTTTGTTCGCAATCGCGGAATTGCTCGGAAGAGGCTGTCACAGTCACAGTGAAACCATCAGTTTTGTTTTGTGGTTATCCTGATGACTAACGTGTTGACAGAGATTATGCTGAAAGCAAAGCATATAAGTTATATTCCTGGCCATTTTGTTTTGTGGCCATAAAACTAAAAAAGCTGTTAATGAAGAAAAGCCTTTGATTTGGGTTATTTACCAATTTTATTTTGTGTTAAACCAAGGATTTGATGCTCTTATTTGTATCCAATGTGTTTTTTGAGACATTGGTTTAAATTGTATACTATTCAGATGTGTCCTGTGTTATAATGTTGTGGTAAGTTGGATACAAATTGCGTTATAATAGGAAAGCTATGTAACATTTTGGATGTTATCCAGGCCATTTTGTTTTGTGGCCGAAAAAACGATTGTGGTAAGCTGTCTGTCAATCTGTATGTCTCTGTCTGTGTAGCTGTTTGTCTGTCTGTCTCTCTGTCTGTGTAGCTGTTTGTCTGTCTGTAAGCTGTCTGTCTCTCTGTCTGTGTAGCCGTTGTCTGTCTGTAAGCTGTCTGTCGATCTGTATGTCTGTCTGTCTGTGTAGCTGTTTGTCTGTCTCTCTGTCTGTAAGCTGTCTGTCGATCTGTATGTCTCTCTGTCTGTGTAGCCGTTTGTCTGTCTGTAAGCTGTCTGTCGATCTGTATGTCTCTCTGTCTGTGTAGCTGTTTGTCTGCCTGTAAGCTGTCTGTGTAGCTGTTTGTCTGTAAGCTGTCTCTCTGTCGATCTGTATGTCTCTCTGTCTGTGTAGCCGTTTGTCTGTCTGTAAGCTGTCTGTCGATCTGTCTGTGTAGCCGTTTGTCTGCCTGTAAGCTGTCTGTCGATCTGTCTGTGTAGCTGTTTGTCTGTAAGCTGTCGATCTGTCTGTAAGCTGTCGATCTGTCTGTGTAGCTGTTTGTCTGCATGTCTGTAAGCTGTCTGTCGATCTGTATGTGTAGCTGTTTGTCTGTCTGTAAGCTGTCTCTGTGTGTCTCTCTGTCTGCAAGCTGTCTGTCGATCTGTATGTCTCTCTGTCTGTGTAGGTGTTTGTCTGTCTGTAAGCTGTCTCTCTGTGTGTCGATCTGTATGTCTCTCTGTCTGTGTAGGTGTTTGTCTGTCTGTAAGCTGTCTCTGTGTGTCGATCTGTATGTCTCTTTGTCTGTAAGCCCTCTCTCTGTCGATCTGTATGTCTCTCTGTTTGTCTGTCTGTAAGCTGTCTTTCTGTCTGTCGATCTGTATGTCTCTGCCTGTGTAGCTGTTTGACTTTAATGTGTTTTCTCAAACCAATACATTTGTTTAGAGTTAATACTACTTTATTTTTACAATTAAAATGACTGCTCCCATAATGCTGTGTCCTGTCGTGTATGTATGTAAATTTGGAGGGTTGTGGGAGTGGCCTTATCGTCCCTTTAAAGACCCCATAGTGTTTGTTTGGTCTTTATAAGTCACACTTTTGTCAAAAGACAAATGTCTGTGTATACCACAATATAATTGGGTGGTATGTGTAACCGTTCTAAAGGGTGTATCAGCTATCTAAAGTGAGCTGATTTTCAGATTTTTTTAGAGTACTTTGACCCAACTCCCATAGCTGTAGAACCTCAGGCAAGGGTAGCCCATCTAAACCACCACCGAGCCCGTTCAGGGGAAAAGTCTGGCTATTACATAAAAACCCGTGTGTGTGTGTGTGTGTGTGTGTGTGTGTGTGTGTGTGTGTGTGTGTGTGTGTGTGTTTTTTGTTGTAGGTGTTGGTGGCAGTTTTTGAGGCCTTCAGCACTGGGGTTGGTGGCTCCCATCTGAAACAGTTTGGTTCCAGGCCTGCCATCTTCACTGTCATGATGGAGGACAGTATCCCTCCCAAACTGGCTCAAACCGGTCACCTTTAAAAAAAGGAACCAAGAGACTCTATTACTCAAATGCTTTGCTTTTGATTTAAATTGATTATGTGTATGTCATGTGGTGCCAAATATGTCTTACCTTGCACTTGATTGAGGACATACTCCCCCAAAACTCCTCAACATTAAAGGTGGTGTGATCTTGGGGCATGGGGATATCCATCAGCTGATATTCCAGGCACTCCTCACACACCTTGTCCTGTTCCTCCGGCCCATGGAAAGGTAGTAGTTCCTGAAATCTAAAAAGAGCACCATGTGTAAAGAACTGATTAATGTATTCAATCAAAGTATTGAAATCCTGGAAAATGTGGAAACCCTTACCTGTCTATTAAGTATAGGGCATCTTCCACCCCACACTCAGTCCTCTGCTGCACATCCACAAATCGTGTATGCCTCAGAGGAAGTTTATTGATGCCATACTCCACAGCCCTGACCAGAAATGCCAGTGCTGCCTGTTGGAATAGCTGCACCTCCTGAGGTGTGATGTCTCCAGCCTCAAGGAGCCTATTGAGGGTAGCTCTGGTGGTGAAGCCAACATTTAGTTTTTCTCCTACCAGACAGAGAACAGAAAGAGATAGAGAAGCAAATTAAGTCCAGGTAGTTTCAACAATATGCATCAGGTAGAGACAGGGATTTCACTTGGCAATTTAACTCAAAACTAGACAAACAGTCAGTGTATAGATTCAGTCTGTCTAGTTTTGAGCACTATGTGCACAATAAGTGCAAGTGATTGAAGGTATCCCTCTATGTAAGCATACAATTGTACCCATAAACTACACAAGCATGGTATGCCTACACACATTTATGCTTTTTAACAGCCATAACAGAGATATCACCCAACTCGCCCAATAACAACAATCTTCCCAAAAAGTATATTTGAGGTCAATGAGAATACAGGTGTATCTCCTTATATGAAACTTTTACCTGGCAGTTGGTTTAGTGGGTCCTTGTAGAGGATGTCATGGACTTGTCGGCCCTGTAGTGCTGACGGCTTCATGAACCTCGCACACAGTTTCTTGATGAACTTTGTCATCTGCAAATTTGTAGTTCATAAAACATTTCCATGTATTACTTGAAAAAGGACATATCAGCCAATTCAAGCAGACATACTGTATTTGGCAGCAGGATGGCCTAACCCTTGCATTTTACCTCTTGAGGAGCTGAAAGATGGAAGACCTTTCTCTCTGGAGGAGGAGGTTCAGTAGGGTGAACACTGGCAGCATCGCTTGATAGAAGAGTACGTAGACTTCAGTCAGGGGGTTGGAAAATGCATCCACCAGCCTTCTAAATCTTGGTTGTTTCTCATCTGTAAATAAACACAGTCAGTGCTTAAAAGTACACATTTAGTCTGGTGTAATGCTACGTTCACACCGGACGCAATGCGAATATTCGCTTCGCTCTAAACCAGGGGTGGGGAACCTCCGGCCCCAGGGCCGTATACGGCCCGCGAGACCATTTGGTATGGCCCTCGAGGTAATTTATAAACACACGCAAACAATTAAAGAAATCTAGACCGCAAAATAATTAAACAAGCGAGTGCCTGTTTTTCTTGGCAACGGTCATGGTCCTTGAACACAACACGAGCCTAACGTGTCATCACGTGGTATATGTCTCATCTGACAGGGTTGCAGTTACATTACATTGCATTTAGCTGACGCTTTTATCCAAAGCGACTTACAATAAGTACATTCGACCAGGAAGACACAACCTTGAATAAAACAGAATCATATAAGAACATCAGGTTTCAAAGAGCCAATCGTTTCAAGTGCTACTCAACTGGCTTTAGATAAGCCAGTCCTTTATTAGTATATAAGTGCTTTGTTAGTAGTTCTTTGTTAGTCATTCTATCGCTCGAAGTGGAGTCGAAAGAGATGAGTTTTCAGTCTGCGCCGGAAGGTGTGTAAGCTTTCTGCGGTCCTGATTTCAATGGGGAGCTCATTCTACCATTTTGGAGCCAGGATAGCAAATCCACGTGTTTTTGCTGATGGGAACTTGGGTCCCCCTCGCAGCGAGGGTGCAACGAGTCGTTTGGCTGATGCAGAGCGAAGTGCACGTGCTGGGGTGTACGGTTTAACCATGTCCTGGATGTAGGAAGGGCCAGATCCATTCGCAGCATGGTACGCAAGTACCAGTGTCTTGAAGTGGATTCTAGCAGTTACCGGAAGCCAGTGAAGGGAGCGGAGGAGCGGCGTGGTGTGGGAGAATTTTGGAAGGTTGAAGACCAGACGAGCCGCTGCATTCTGGATGAGCTGCAGAGGTCGGATGGCACATGCAGGTAGACCAGCCAGGAGGGAGTTGCAGTAGTCTAGGCGTGAGGTGACGAGAGCCTGGACCAGAACCTGCGTCGCTTTCTGGGTCAGCTGGGGACGTATCTTCCTGCTGTTGTAGAGCGTGTATCTGCAGCAGCGGGTTGTAGCAGCGATGTTTGCAGTGAAGGACAGGTTGTTATCTAGGATCACACCCAGATTCCTTGCAGTCTGGGTCGGGGAAACAACAGAGGTGCCGATGTTGATAGTCAGGTCAAGAGAGGGACAATCTTTTCCCGGAAGGAAAAGCACTTCAGTTTTGTCAAGGTTGAGCTTGAGATGATGAGCGGACATCCACTGAGAGATGTCAGCTAAACAAGCAGACATGCATGCGACGACCTGGGTCTCTGAGCGGGGAAAGGACAAAATTAGTTGGGTGTCGTCAGCGTAGCAGTGGTATGAAAAACCATGCGGGCTAATGACAGATCCGAGCGAGTTTGTGTACAGGGAGAAGAGGAGGGGACCAAGAACAGAGCCCTGAGGGACCCCTGTAGTTAATTGACAAGGGTCGGACTCGGACCCTCTCCAAGTTACCCTGTAGGTGCGGTCTTTGAGGTATGAGGTGAGGAGGGAAAGTGCAGAGCCTGAAACTCCAAGTTCTTGGAGAGTGCGAAGGAGGATCTGATGGTTCACCGTGTCGAATGCAGCAGACAGGTCCAACAGGATGAGGACAGAGGAGAGGGAGGCTGCTTTAGCAGTGTGCAGTTCCTCAGTGACAGCAATGAGGGCAGTTTCTGTGGAGTGACCTGCCTTGAAACCAGACTGGTGCGGATCCAGAAGGTTGTTCTGATGGAGATAGCAGGAGAGTTGTTTAAAGACAGCGCGTTCAAGTGTTTTAGACAGGAACGGGAGGAGAGAGACAGGCCTGTAGTTTATAACATCAGACGGGTTGAGAGTGGGTTTCTTCAGGAGAGGGTTTACTCTTGCCTCCTTGAGACGGTTTGGAAAGTGACCAGAAGTTAGAGAAGTGTTGATGAAATGGGTGAGAAACGGTAGAATATCAGGAGCGATAGTCTGAAGGAGGTTTGAAGGGATAGGGTCCAGAGGACAGGTGGTAGGGCGGGCAGAGGTAACGAGGGTAAGAACCTCACATGGAGAGAGAGGGGAAAAGGAGGTTAGTGTGCCGGTTGAAGGTGGCTCAGGTGATCCAGCGGTGAGTAGAGGTGAGTTAGAAAAAGAAGAGCGAATATCGTCAACCTTTTTTTCAAAGTGATTAACAAAGTCGCTTGACAGAAGGGAGGAGGGGGAAGGGGCCTTGGGAGGATCCAAGAGGGTGGAGAAGATGGAAAATAGTTTTTTAGGATTGGAATAAGAAGATTTGATCTTATCTTGAAAGAAAGTGCTTTTTGCCTGAGAGATCGAAGCAGAGAAAGAGGAGAGGAGAGCCTGATAGATTAGGAGGTCGTCACGGTGTTTGGATTTCCACCATTTCCGCTCAGCTGCCCTAAGGACGGTTCTATTAGCACGCAGTGCGTCATTTAGCCAGGGAGCAGGAGGGGACTGACGAGCCTGCCGAGATGTGAGAGGACAGAGAGAGTCCAGAGAGGAGGAGAGAGTAGAGAGGAGAGTTTCTGCAGCAGAGTTTGGAGGCAGGAGTTGGAACGAGTCAGAGGAAGGGAGGGCTGAGAGCACCGATGAGGCAAAGGTAGAGGGGGAGAGGGAACGGAGGTTACGGCGGACAAGTGCAGGATGCGAAGAGATTAGTTTGTTATGTTTTGAAAGGGGTAAAGAGAATGAAATGAAGAAGTGATCGGATGTGTGGAGCGGGTTTACAGAGAGGTTAGAAGTAGTGCAGTTCCTTGAGAATATGAGATCAAGGACATTGCCAGCTTTATGAGTTGGTGGGGAGGGAGACAGTGAGAAAGCAAAGGTGGATAACAGAGATGTTAGTTCGTCTATCTTCCCCGTCTGGAGGTTGAAGTCTCCGAGAAGTACAGCGGGAGGGCCAGTTTCAGGGATGTGTGTGAGGAGATGATCTAACTCCTCCAAGAAGTCCCCCAAGGCGCCTGGTGGACGGTAGAGAACAACAATGGTTAGTTGTATAGGATGGGTCACTGTGACGGCATGGAATTCAAAGGTGGAAGGAGTGAAGTTAGGTAGCTTGAAGAGGGAAAAGCTCCATTTGGGAGGGAGCAGGAGACCAGTGCCCCCTCCGCTGCCAGTGGGTCTGGGTGTATGGGAGAAGGAATATGCTGTGGAGAGAGCTGCTGGGGTGGATGTGTTGGATGGAGTAATCCAGGTCTCAGTGAGAGCAAGGAAATCCAGAGACTGCAGGGAGGCGTAGCCAGAGATGAAGTCAGCCTTAGGAACAGCTGACTGGCAGTTCCACAGGCCGCCTGAAACTAGATGCTGGATCTCAGTGGAGCACGTGGGATAGACGAGAGCGGGCCGGTTATAGCGATTAGGAGATACACGGGGCCAGTGATAATTGCGAGAAGACACATGAACAGGAATGGAGAAAACACACATGATTATAGCATGAGGGGCTAGAAAGCTAAGGAAAAGAAAAATAGGCCACCAGCGATACTTAGCTCAATCAGAGTAGGATTTGCCTCCTCTTTGCCTCCCTCGTGACTCCCGCAGGACTCTAATGTCTTTGTCGGTCTTCGGCTGTCTGACGCTGACGCTCAAGAAAGAGCTGCCTAAATGGACACCTGATTGCTGAGTTCTCACAGCTATGGTGCCACGCCCCTCTAATTAGTTAACTCTCAACAGCTGATGGGCGATAGCTGACAGGGCGTGCCTATTTAAATGCAGCCGAGATAGATACTGAGACCTGTGAGAGTTTCAGGTGATCAGATCTGAGATTTAAATTCTCTCAAAAGCGCCCTTTTTTGGTACAGTAAATACAGAAGAGTTATACAGAGTAGAATAACTGAAATAGAGCAGTCTAGTTAAACAAGATTACTTACAGTGGATGCTGCGGCAACAGGTCTTGTCAGCACAGGGTCAAAATGCACACTGAGTTCTGACGGAGAGCACCAGAACGCCGCTACGGGACTTCAAAAATTGCAGTACCCATAAATCCGTACACATGCCGCAGTTTCTGCGTGGCTGTGTCTTTAGTTGTAAGCCCAGTGGCGATCTGTTCATCTGTCATGCTGATCATACAGTCAATAACTTTGTTGTTATTAGCATCTGGTTAGCTAGCTATGCTAACGAATATAAGAAGCTTTTTCTCCAACCAGTGAGGTAAAGGCACATCTTTATATGATCATTATAGTTATCAAAAAATAAGAGAATAAAGTAAACAGGTAGGCTATAAAATACTATATGACAGTAAACAAAAGTTGTTATTAATAAACAAGAATAGAGTTTGAAAGGAGAGTGATTTGTAAAATATCCATAAAGAAAAAGTAAATCTGCTTTCAGTTCCGTTTCATCTGGGTGTTGAGAGATGTATCCATAGATCTCTTCATTTTGCTCTCAAAGTGCACCAGATTGATGCTTTTAACTTCAATATTTAAAAAAAAAATCTTCCCGGGGGAGCATGCCCCCCGGACTCCCCTGGAGGAGGTTAGGTCCCCCCCACTTAAATAATGTCCACATGAATAGGAAACTAAATACATTTGCACACATCTTGTGTCCATATCTTTCTGTTTGGTGGTCATGCCACACCGTGCACGTGCATGCATGCGTGAGTCATGGCAAGATATCTGGACTAAGAGGTTGCTTTTTCTTTGCACAGCATGAAAGAACGGCCAAATGAGTGGGCTGTGATTTTTAAGCAGAGGTCAATAATTTGTACGGCCCTCGGAGGATGTTGAAAAAATTGAAATGGCCCTTGAGAGGAAAAAGGTTCCCCACCCCTGCTCTAAATCGCATCGCTCTAGTCGCTCGCGTTTCACCGCGGCTGCCAGCTGTGTTTACTCGCATCATTCAAACAAGACGCGCTGGGAGCTACAACTACAACAAAATGAACATATTTTACCGTGATTAAATTGTAATACACGTTTCTAAATTATGCCGACGTAACAACATACTGATACCGGTTAGTAATAACCATGAATTAATGCTTGACGAGTCTGCAGACAGACGGCAGGCGAAAAACCTTTTAAAATGCTTGTTTTCTGAATGGAGATTGGGTCGACCAGGCTAAGCTAACGTTGTATATGCTCACTCCACACTCATAACAACGGCCTACAGACATAAATAAATCAGTGACTGTATTCGCCATGACACAGACAGTCTGTGGTTTGTTCTTGTTTAACTTTTGTACAGTTTCTGAACAGATATGAGTAGCTGTGATCTCTGTGTGCTAACTGCTAACAGCTAATGGCTGATGTTTTCTGGTTGAACGTCAGTGACGGCAGGCTGAGATCCTCACCGCTGATTGGCTTCCGCGAGAACGCATCACGTGAATTTGACGCCCGAGTTGAAAAAATGTAACTCTCGCGTTTGACGCGGCCCCCTTCAATCGCGTGATTCGCGCCGCGTCCACCGCTTCATGCACGCCGTCGGAGCGAATTCGCATCTGATCGTGTCTCTGCATTGACTTTACATGTAATCGCGCCGCCCCCAAACGTCGCATCGCGTCCGGTGTGAACGCAGCATAATGCACCTGTATTACTGTCAATGAAACAAACAACATACTTAAAGACTTAAAATAGCTGGTAAGTGGCCCATACTGTCGCAGAATTCGTGTGATGCACCTCTCCAGGCTTAACCATCGCACTGAAATGTGCAGCAGCATTTCCATGTACTCGTTCTCATGGAATTCACAAAATTCTGGAAAATATAAAACATAACATCAACAGTAAACAAATTAAAAATGTCTGCATTTTGTTGTATAACAGTAGAGCTGGTTGAATCACAAACCTGCCAGGTAACCTTTACGGTTGGTGCTTCCTTTAAACCAGTCCACGGTCAGATCCTCTGGATCAAATCCGGATATCTGCAATACATGAATTCAAGTATCTATTGCAACACTATCATCAAACTGTTTTACATGGCATTGGGCTTAACGGATTGGTAATATAGAGTGTACATGTTTGAACTTACTTCCATAAACTTCTGCCCCGCATGTTTGGCAGTGTTGTGGATGATATGACAGGGGCATCCATGGATGTAAATACTGCCATTTTCCTTCAACATTCTGTCTGAGATTGAATTTCTGGCACCTGTATTTACAGGGGCATTGTCAATAGAGAGACCTACACAATTTCTCCAAGGGATGTCATTTTCCTGCAAGGTGTCATTGATTTTTGTGTAGATCACTTCAGCGGTGCCACAGCTCCGCCCACTGGTGATGCACAAGGAATCAGCGGAGTGGTGTGGGAACATTTAGGAAGGTTGAAGACCAGACGAGCCGCTGCATTCTGAATGAGCTGCAGAGGTCGGATGGCACATGCAGGTAGACCAGCCAGGAGGGAGTTGCAGTAGTCTAGGCGTGAGGTGACGAGAGCCTGGACCAGAACCTGCGTCGATTTCTGGGTCAGCTGGGGGCGTATCTTCCTGATGTTGAAAAGCGTGTATCTGCAGCAGCGGGTTGTAGCAGCGATTTTTGCAGTGAAGGACAGGTTGTTATCCAGGGTCACACCCAGATTCCTTGCAGTCCGGGTCGGGGAAACAACAGAGGTGCCAGTATCATTCGAGCCATCTGTGACAAGTGTGAAGGGATTCTCTCTCATCTTCATCACCAGTTCCTTCTGAAAATGAGGTGCCACTGCTTCATTTACGAGGCACGTTGTTTTTGTGCTTGCGCTCTTAAAGCCCTGAGCTGTAGGGGAGTCTCTAAAACATTCTTTGTACAAGGGGCTGAAATGGTCAGGAACGGCAAAGGGAACATTGTGCTGCACCATTGCAACAGCAACCTTCACCTCAGCCCTCCTGGTCTGCAACAGAAACAACTGATTACATACCTCATAACCTTAAATACGTTTTCAAGGTAATATGACCATACATTTGAAGAGAAATGTAATTCATCAAACATTGCCGCCAGCTTTTTAGTTTTCCTGTGCTACACTGTACTGTATGTACCTTGGCCTCTTGTACACTCATGCCTCCAACAGAAGTTTCTGGCACGTAGAACTGTGCAATGCTGACTGAGTTTAGAGACTGTTCTTTGGCCCGATGTCCCTTGCCTTCCACATGCCTGCTTATGTCCCTCACGCCTTGATGAGCACAGGAGTTCTCTTGTCTGCACACTGAGCACCAGTAGAAAGAGCTGGTGGTTCCCATTGTGATGTATGGCCATCGAGTTGACCACTCCTTCTTAAAGGAACACCTATATGTGGCTGCTCCACATAATCCTCTCCTTTTCTCTATTTCCAATGGGTTCTCCCCAGTCTCCTCCACTGCCTCCTCTACTGCCTCCTCTACTGCCTCCACTACTGCCTCCACTACAGTGTCCTCTGACCTGGCCACCTTTTTAGGGAGCTGATTGTTTTGAAAGCATGAAAGAATGCTTAGTTGCCTCTTTCCTGACATATTTGAAAGACAAATGCAATAATTATTAATATGCTTTGTTTTCTGATAAAATATACACACACTCACGCCAGGGATGGAAATGAACACCAACCATCAGCCAAATGCTGGTAAAACATAACAGTGGCTGGTAGATTTTAAATACATAATACAAATGTGTCAGAGAACATTTCAATCCGATCTCTCTGTGTCTAGAGGTTCTCAGCTTTTCTGAGAAACTGTTAATTTACAAAGATATGCTTTTCGTGGAGTCGCATATGCTCTTGCCTGTAACTTGAGGAGGACACAGGTCAAGAGGTCCTCTGCCTTCCTGTGGGGGAGAAGGTTGGATCATTTGAGTTTGTAACACAAACTGGTCTTTGTTCCAATGTCTGGTAATGATTAAGGTAGGAAGAGCGGGCTTTTAGGTCCCTCCCTTATGGATATACAGATCCATGGTTTGACTCTTTGTCTTGAGAGTTTGCTAGGTGGCCCACATGAAAGTGTGATATACTCTGTGATCTCTCCGGCCGTATTCTACTCTCAATAAATATCGGTGTTTGACTAAAGCTGCTACTGCTTCCATCCTTTCCTGAGCCTTGGCTCTGCATTGCTGCACAGAGGTTTCCATCACAAAATGTACCATTGGTTTACTACTGAATGGCTGGTTAATAAATTAAGCGAATATCAAAGCTAACTATAAACATAAATACTAAAGTGTAAAACACAGCAAAACTATATTCATAAATGCAAGTGTAAAATAGTGTGGACAATTGTAAACATGGATGGAGACTAAAGTATCAACAACATAAAATAATATATTAAATATAACCTCAATCTTTCTTCTAGACATGTTAAAAGCTTGCTTGAATGGGTTATAGGTTTATTTTGTTCTCTCATCTTTGAAATATATAAGGAATGTGTTGTTTGAGTCTAGTAGAACGAGGGTATTACAATTGAGCAATTTCTACATGTATTATGTATTTATCATGTATTCTTAATACCATTACAAAATAAACATGTAATAATGTTTGAGGAGGACCTCAAGCTAGAAAACTCAATTTCTTGCTTTAAATCTCTTAAAAGTAAGGGGCTTTTTCCTAACTGATGGTGTTTGTTATTGCTTTATACATTCATGTATGTTTATGATTTTTTTATGTTGGGTGCCATTCATTATCAACAAGAGATAAGATAAGTCAAAGAAGTACTTTATTGATGGCAGTATAAAAATACAAATGTTGTATCAAAAAGGCATGCCATTAAACAATACAAATAAAAAATGTAAAACTGTATTGCAGCCAGCATAAATATACATGGAATTGTAAATATAAAATGAACATTTGAAAGAAAATAAATAAACAAGGAAGTACAAATGTTGCATTTAAAAATTAACTAGATAAAAAATATATAATATGTACAATAACTATTAAGGTTTTTTGAAGTATCAGGGAGGAGACGGGCCACGTCGGCTGCCCAGTCATGGTGCCGTTCCTGCTGGGCCCGATCCTCTCCTCCTCGTTTCCTCTTGCCTGGGTGACAATAAGATAATAATTAGCAATAAGGAAAACACACAGGACAGGTACAGGTCACACAAGGATATAAGAATAACATGTATAAACAGAACAGTAAGGTGAACTAAAGAATGTTCTGGCCCTAGATGTTTACAATGATTGTGAAAGTGAATTACATTATGTCCAGCCTGTTGATAATGAATATAAATATATGTATATGATAGGATGTCACACACAACTGTACTAGCTGCTTACTAGCTAAGACTTTACTTGAAACAGAGCATTTCCACACAGTGGTATAGCTTATTTTAATTACTGACGATGGATGATCCAAGGTTTAAAAAGACAAAACACAATTCCAGTCGCTTTGCCATTTCTATTTCTTACCTAGAACCACACGCTGCGGTGTCGTGATGGCACTCGGTGTTGGTGGTTGAGTTGGTGTCGATTCTTCGGCTGGGGTCCGTTCTGGATTCGATGACGATGTGGACGGAACCGCCATCAACCGTTGTTCGGGAATGTTCCTCCTCACGAGTCCCAATGTAATCATCTAGAACAGCAAAATGACTTGATAATTCCACAAACTACTGCAGCACAATACTAAATAGCAACAACAACTATAGAAAAGAAAAACTCAACGTAAACAATGGCACATATGCTGTTAGCAAACAATAGCTCTAGCTAAGGCTATCTGCCTAGGCTATCTGCCTTAGCTAGCTATGTAGCTCTTCGGGGCTCCATAAAAGCACGGGTTGTCGAACATTAATGTAAGGATAAAATAGACTTCTTTGTTAGAAGTGAGCGTACCTTGCAGGGACTCCAGTAAAGCCGTTGCCGTTTTCCCTACATCGCAGGAAAGTCCTCGAAAATCCGCGTTCGGACATCTGTGCAGAGACATCCTGGAACACTTTCACATTTCGCGTTGTTCCGTCGAGATCCCGCTGGATTTTATCATCCCCAATGAGATTAAGGAACGTCGTCACGTCCTCGGTCGACCACGATGTGCTTTTCTTCGACGTTGCCATTTTTGTAGCTCCTCCGTTTACAAAATGCTGCAAGCTTGCTTCTTGATATATGTGACGCGAGGGATGATCTCGCGCGCAATCTTGTGACGATTCTCTCTGACCAATCAGCAGTCGAGTGTTGACGTCACAGCCCTGGCCTGGTCTGATAGAACCACGATTTTATGGGGCCGGAAAAAGAGGGAAAAAGTACCCGCTAGCCGGTACTAGGCTATATGGAAATGCCACCAAAAACTGGCCTGGCCGCTTGAGGACGGTTCAGGACGCTTAAACGGGGCTACCCGCTGCAGTGGAAATGCGCCATTAGAGAGCTATCATAGTGAATCAATATTGACTGTGAATGTATGCAAACATGTATGGCATATAGCTGTGTAACAGCAGTAAAATCCATGTCTCACTTATTCTGACTATGTACTTAACCCCAAATTAAATTAGAAATATTGGCAGAAATACAGCTTTCCCACTCAATACAAGTGGAACCTGGCTCCAGACGGTGTCCTAGGTTTATATAGTGTCTGATGTGATGTGTGGGATGTGCTTATGTGTGTTTAGCATGCTAAGCTAACGTTAGCTCATGTTGACATGCTGGCCTAATGTAATGTATTAATCTCTGCTGTGTGTAATGTGAATCAGCAGAACATGAAGAGAAAGTCAGACATGTTTTTTAGGGATGCACGATAATTATCGGCCCGATATTAGGAATTATGACGTCATCCCGATAAACCCGATACCAGTATTAATAGCCCCGATAATATACAATATATTTTTTGGGTAAAAAAAAAGAAAAAATACTGCGGTGTGGGTGGATTGGGATGAGGGGCGCTTGTTTTTCACTCGGCTCCTCCCGTTTTGCCAGTACTGTGGTATTAGTGGTTTAGGAAGAGGGGAGTTCTTCACAAATCCAGCGCTCCCTAATACTTCGAACCTGATCAGTCACCTGACACATCGCTACGATGGTGTGTTAAAAGCGTACGAAGACAATAATACAATACAAAGTGTGTGTGTGTGTCTGCTGCGCGCGCGTTGGAGCTATGTGCAACTCAAGGCATATGCTCGAACCGGAGCTGCAATCATGTTGCTGAGTGTGCTGACTTTTCGTACAATGTCCCACTGTCTGGCTTCCTGCATAAAGTCAAGTGCTCGGCGCAGTTGTGGCAAAATGTCGCTCCTCTGTTTTCATTTAAACAGCTCCTTATATCCGTTAGTGCAGCTAGCTAGCACCAGATGCTAACAACAACAATGCACGTAAGGTCTCTCTCTCGCTCGCTCGGACCACACATACACACCAGGGTTTCCGTTAGCCGGTAATTACCGGTTTTTAGCTGGTAAAATTTATTAAAAAACGGTAAATTCAAAACCTGACGGTCAAAATGTCTGGTAATAATTAGGGAGGCTCTGATCGATCGGCCGCCGGTCATTATCGGCCGATATTCACTCTTAATAGTTTGATCGGTGCTCTCTATAAAGGCCGATCAGGAGAGCTGGATCTGATCCATATGGACATGAACGCGAGTGAAGTGTAACAGGACGCGAGAGAGAGATCAGATCAGCTGCTGAGTCTGACCGAGACACGCAGCTCTGCATGAGCACCTGAAGCCCCGCCCTCTGTTTAGCGAGCTGCAGGAGCTGCATGAGAAACTGACGTGCTGTCAGGAGAGAGAGGGGAAAAGAGAGGCTCCGTTTCTCCCGTGTTATTATTCAAAGTTGATGTAAACTTCTGAATAATGTACGTTATCTACTACAAGTAGTTTGTTTGAATGTAATAATTATGTTGTGGAATCATTTATTGAAAAATGAATCTGAATTTTTCGATCTGTTACGATTATAAACTGAAGCAATATAAAAATGAGACCGTGAACTGAGTTTTAAACTGAAGCATATCTGCTCATAGTCCGGTAATTACCTGCTAATGGAAACTCTGCTACAGAACTATTATTATTATTATTATTGAAATATGACCGGTAAGTTTCAAATTAGTCCGGTAAAATAAGTTCTGCCCGGACATTTGACCGGCGAGAAAAAAATCCTAGCGGAAACCCTGATACACACACCCTCTCGGTCCTCCAGATGGCCAGTCGGTGCCTGCCGGTGAGCGTGGAAGTGTGGTCTGCCACAAGCGGGCGGCAGGAGCAGGGCTGTCAGCATCAGCTTGTAGCAGTGTTGTAGTCAAGTCACCAATTCACAAGTCCAAGTCACCCTCGAGTCACCACTCTTCGAGTCCAAGTCCGAGTCACCAAGGGAGAGTCGTAGTCGAGTCCGAGTCCAAGTCCGAGTCACCCAAGGAGTGTCCAAGTCGAGTCCGAATCATCATTACCCGTGTTCGAGTCAGAGTCCAATTCCGAGTCACTTAAGAAGAGTCCAAGTCAAGTCCGAGTCACAAGTCTTCATGTATTAATCTTCGTGGATATATGTTTTGAAATGTAGCTGCTCCTCTACATTGCTGTTATCCTGTCTATTGAACTGCTGTGAAGCGAGTTTGGCTACAAGTCTTGTAATAGGTGCTATACAAATATAAAGCTTATTTCTAATATTATTATATATAAATAAACTATATTTAAAATGAGTTACCTTTTAGAGAAGTGATTATATTTGTATGCCAATATTTTCCTATGGTAAAGTTTTCGTTTTGCACTTTTACTTATTATTTTGAAGGAACTTTTACGGGTTAAATCAGTTTACCAATAAAGATTTAGCCCCAGAAAGCACATGGCTACTTAGCATGCAAAATGATGTCATTATGCATGTTAAGTAGCCATGTGCTTTCGTGTTATGGCTGAATCTTTATTTATTGATTAGATCACGTTACTCTGATGAAAGTGTTCAAGACAGCCTATATGTCTGAACTCGATCCTTAGAGTAATGTGTTACGGAGCCTTCTCTTCTATATTGTTTCCACATAACGAGCATTTTGCGCTGCTCTTTTCCAATGTGGAAGCAGAATGTGTGAAAGCATACAGCACGATGCGGGGTGTGTCTGTAGACATCTCTAGACTGGAACAGCGGGGCCCAGTACGTGAACTCGCCATACAGGATAGAGGACATCAGACTCCAGAGAAAATGTGCTCGAGTCCGAGTCCAAGTCAGAGCTCAATGTACGAGTCGAGTCCGAGTCATCGTGGGGGGGGGAATTCACGAGTCCGAGTCCAAGTCAGAGCTCAATGTATGAGTCCAGTCCGAGTCATCGTGGGGGGGGGGGGGATTCACGAGTCCGAGTCCAAGTCATCCTGTGCGAGAATTCACGAGTCCAAGTCCGAGTCGCGTCAATCAGTGTGCGAGTCCGAGTCAAGTCACGAGTCCCGAAAATCGGCACTCAAGTCCGACTCGAGTACTCCATCTCTGGCTTGTAGATGGTATTTTAAACTCGATGAGCTCTGAAACTACGGGGCGGCCAAGGTAAAAAAATACACATGCGTTAATCGCGTTAAAATAATT